>NC_057879.1:6053753-6353753 GCF_019740435.1 Gambusia affinis
CCTACATAAACTCAATTCACTCATTAGTCTTAAGTCTAACCCTTTACCCAAAAACTGCACCTCTCCTTGTGAGGAGAAGGCCTTGGTCACCATGGTATCATACCCTGGTCCTCAGGGGTTAGGGACTAAGTCCTGCATGTTTTTGATGAGCCCAGACTCCAGCACACCTAATTAATGAGTCCATTACCTCTTTTGCATTCCTGCAATTGCTTAATCACATGTTCATTTAACCCAGGTGTGCAACAGCAGGGAAACACCTAAAATTTGCAGGGCAGTGGGCCCTGAGGACCAGGGTTGAGAACCACTGCTTTACAGTATATCGAATACCTAAGGGAGATTTAGAATAACAAAGTAACATAGATTCAAACCCATGACCTTCCTGTTGCAAAGCAACGACTTTCCCACCATGCAGCTTGTTGCAACAACATAATGAACATTCATTTTCTCAAAAGGACTTTAAATGTGAAAAATCTTTAAGTAATAAGCAAATGACTGAGAAATTTTATGGAGAATTGTCATCACATTATTCTACGTGATTTCAGTTTTTACATTTTAGATTTTTTTTGTTAGATGAGGCAGTGCAGTGTGTCAGTGTGCTATTTGCTTTAAACAATGGCACTTTACCTCAAACCAAACGGACGTTAAACCTCCATACAGTGTTTGCCTGAGCAGCGAGGTGATATTGTCTGTAAATATCATCGTTCATTTGATCCCTCGTACATTGATGGATGACTGGTGAATATTTGGAACATAGAAAAACATGATGCAAAGTCGGCTTTTTGAGCTTTACACAATGTCATGATGTTATTCCTTCATCAAAAACACACATGGAGTGTAGCCTTGATTTGAGAAATCTTTTAATTTCCCGTGGCAATCATTCAGCTGGGCAAAACGTCCGGGTGGACCTAGCACCACCTTCAAGGACGCAGCTGCAGCTTCCAAAATCCTGAGCCACCGCCTCACAGAGCATCACTTCCCCAGTCACTTCCCTTCGCAGCTCCTTCAGACTAGCCAGCAGAAATTAGCAAACACCTAGTAGAACTGCACATCTGCTGAGCTCATTATAGCAATTATAAAAACATTGCTAAAGGGTTAATAGAGGAGAAATATTGCAATAATTTCCTCATGGCAGAGTTTCACAAAGAGCAGGAGCTTCTTAAAGAGACAGAGACCCAATTTCAAGGTGTTAAATTACAAAGTAAATTTTCTTTTAAATCATACGTGATACATACATTATTATTATTAGAACAACTGAAGATAACATAGTTACTTGATTGTGCTATAAAATGACACTGCTTTTTACTTTTGTTACTCTATAAACCGCAGAATGGTGAAACGTTTAACTTTATTTACAAAGAGCACATTCACAAACTGTTCCTATATTTAGCTAATATTTACCACATTTTTTATTATTATTCAACAATACATCTTTAGATCACTGCACATTCGAGGTGGGATGAGTGTTGATGAATTTGTTTTCAGTTAAAACCAGCAGATACGATTTTATCTAAATTTTTGTTGCCAATATATTTATATATATATATGCCAACCTATTGGTGGTTCAGTATTTGCAGATTATTTTGAATAATGATTCAAAAGACAATGATGCTTGGGAAGCTAAAATACCTAGTTGCAATGTTGCTTCACATGTAATTTCCTGCCATTTGTAAAGCAGCCAATCCAGGAGCAGCACTCATTTTCCTTGGCTTTGATTGGCTATATTCATAAGAGATAAGGAAGACCATAGATGTTAGCTTCTGCAGTAGTGTGAAGATGGTTTTCACAGTGAATATTAATCCTTGAGGTATATTTTCTGTTTAAACTATTGAAAAAGGCAATATTGGTGTTTTTGGAGGGGGTCTCAATCTGGGGATTTTAGCTATTTGCGGGTTTCAGTGAATACTGGGGTTCCACATAGATTTTCCATCCATCCATCCATTTATAAAATTCATATTCCATTTAACCTTCCCAAATTTTGTCAAAAATCCCAACCATCACTTCTTGGACTTTTTATGTGAAAATTGAAAACAGCACATTTCTTCTGTATTTACCCATATTTGTTTCATCTACTGCCGATCCTTTTGAAGTTTCTTTCTACACATTTTGTTATAATTAACAGTTCTTCGAACACTTATAACAACAGCCTGCAAAAATCAGTAGAGCTAGTTATTCCTGAAAAAAAAGAAAAAAGAAAAGAAAAAGTGGTTATGCAACTGTGTAAATACCAGGTCCAATTATGAAGCCATGGAGGAGCCTGAAGTGAAGCCTTGAAATAAAAAAGGAAATTATTTTTGAAAGTCCACTGTACATATCTCTCCCCATAATTTGCAGACTGCATTATGTTGATTATGCCATCAAACTGTGCAGTCAACCATCAGAATGTAAGAAACAAGCCGCACAACAAAGAGCAGCATGGGATGATGGCAGTCCTCTGGGGACGGAGGAGGGTGGGCAGAGGGGTGATAACAGTGAAAGCATTTTGAAAATGGACCCTTAAGATGGCTGAAATTGGATGAATCATGATGATACTTAATAACACACATTATAAAGCAGTGCCCCTACAGCAAGGAAAGGGGGGGAAAAAGTCCAGCTTTATTTAAATAAAAAAAATTTTGTTGGCCAAGCCTCTGGTAAAACTCACCATCTCTAAATAATAATAATGTGATGCACTTTTAAACTGTAAAAGGAAAAAAAAAGAATGCTGAATGGCATCGCCTAAATACTCGAATTATTCAAATCTGCAACAAAGTCATGCTTAAATTATGAGAAGTTAATATTTGCTGTGTGATAAATACCCTACGCACTTTTAAACCAGCTCCATCTTTACCGTCATATTGTTCCTTGAGCAAGAATCTATAAACTGAAGAGACTAGTCCAAAAAAATACAACAAAACTGTCAATTTAGCAAAGGTGTGTGTGCTTCCATGAGATTTAAGTGGGAAAATAGCAGTAGCATGTTGCTACTTTCATCAGCAGGAAATGTTAACACCTCCATAAAGGTAGAGGGTTTTCACACCAAGAAGAAAAGATGTTAGCAGTGAACTAAAAGAATCATTTTTGTTTTCATCAGTCTAGCATGGATTGATGTCATGTCCAAACTCTGATCCCCATCATTCTACTTCTGGAAAGTTACACTGCTAATTTTTTACAGTGTAACTTTCCAAACGGCTGATGGATTTATATTTACTCAAAATTAAAAGGAAGGCTTCCATTAAAAACAACCAAAAAAACACAATAGCTCATATATTTTAGCTATTGATCGTCATCATACTTTGTTTTTGTCTTATTCTTTGGTTCTTCAAACATTTTCTTAGCATGCTCTGACAGCAAAATGATGCCATATAGAAATGTTAATGTCATTGGGTTGCGTTAATAACATCCATTCTCTCTAAAGAATGGGTCGTCACCGTACTACAGCAGCCTAGCTGACTAGCTAGCACATGCGAGTGATAACTATGTTCAACATTCCCACAATTGTATCTGTTAAGCGCACATTGTCCAGTACGCTGTAATAATCAGGTACTGGAACTGCAGATCAAGATCAAGAAACGTATGGGTCAGACAAAATCAGTTCTAAATTGTCTGGACAGTGAACACTATTATCCTGCTGGAAGGGACACCGGCCCTCCGCCCCACTTTCTACTCTTCTCTGGCCTCTCATTTGGTCTGGTTCAGGTCAGCTGCCCTGTATTTAGCTCCATCCATCTTCTTGTCAACTCTGACCAGCTTCCCCCTTCCTCGCTGGAGAAAAGCATCTCCACCATGTTGTCCTGCTGGTGTGCTGTGTTCGGGGTTATGTGCAGCGCTACCTGCTCAGATGAGACCAAAATGAAACTTGTAGGTCTGCTTTCAAAATGTCACAGCAGGTAAAATAAGTATTGAGCACATCCTAATTTTTCATAGTAAACCTATTTCTGAAGGTGGTACTGGCATGACATTTTCACCAGGCGTTGGTAGCAACCCAAGTACTCCATGCATGGAAAGAAATTAATCCTCGTTGTGGTTTTGTAGGATCTCATAGCATGATTTTATGGCTAAATGATTTAATAAAGGGGCAATCTTGTGTGAAATCGACTTTTTTGAGCATTACACCAGGTTATAATGTTATTCCTGTTACACCTGGAGTGTTATTTTGATTGTGTCGTGCATGTTTGAGAAATATTTTAATCTCCCCTGGCAACCATTCAGCTGGGGAAAACGCCTGGCTGGACCTGGCACCGCCTTGGAGGGTGAAGCTCCTCCTCTGAGCTGCAGTTTGCAAGCTTCCACATCACAGAGGAGCCCTTCCCCCGCATCTCTCCCTCTCAGCTCCTTCAGACTAGCCAGCAGCAGTTAGCCAACACCTGGTGGACCTGCGCACCTGCTGAGCTCATTTTACGAGCCACTTCTCAGTGCAACGCTGGTGAAAATGTTGTTAAAGGCTTAATAGAGGAGAAATGTTGTGATGACTTCCTGAGGGCGGAGTTTCAGAAAGAGCAGTAGTTTCTTAAAGAGACAGAAGCCCAATTTCAAAGCGTTAAATTATGAAGTCTAATTTCATTTCAGTCATGTTTGATATATGTAGCATTTTTGTCACAACTGAAGGTAACATATTAAACTCAATTGTGCTGTAAAATGGCACTATGTGCCTGGAAGATACATAAAACTGCCCCTTTAAACTTCTCCACAACCTCATCGATACTGTGGTGAATTTTAATCATGAATGTCTGAATTAACAGGCGGAACAGAAATTGATCCCAAACTTTTCTGACTTAAGCATAAAAACGTTTAATTTCACAATAATACACTATTTTGTGTTGATCTGTCACAAAAAAATAAAAATTAAAAATCCCATCCCATTGAAATGTGACAAAATGTCAAAAGAATCAAGAGAGTATGAATATTTGTTCAAGGTACTGGATCTATCTATCTTATTTTGAGTCAAAGGATGCATTATCTTACCAATCACCTCCGAAGCGGTTGAATTATCTGCAAAGAAACACCATTGTGATTCTTTCAATCACACTTGCGCGGCTGTCGACTCGGTTTCATCGTCTAGTGAGATCCAGCAAAAAGATAATGTGCTTAGCCAAAAATCATTATGCGTCTCGTCTGTGACACTTTGTGGAGTCATTTACCGTATCCTCTTCCCTGAGCATTAGTTAGGCTTCACAGACAGAGGACAAAACAGACTCTTGACTCATGTTTCATGCTGCAGGAGATGGCAGGTAATGTGCACAACAACAACAAACTAAATCTGGGGCAGATCTATTTTAAAGCCGGCAGTGGACCGACTTTCCCCTTAAAGATGGCGGAAGTGCAACCCGACTCCTTGATCAGGACAAAGGCCAAGATTCGTTTAGACTTATGAAATGATCACAGTGGATGCAGGGGAAGTAAGCTGAGAAAGATGTGTGCCTATGTAGACTCTCTCTGCCTCACACAGCCTCCCTCCCGACACACACACACACACACACACACACACACACACACACGCACACACACGCCTCTCCACAATCAGAAATCAGTGCCTGGCTGTAGAGAGAAAAGAGAATTCATTAAACTCAGCCACCCACGCTGGGCTGCTGAAAAGAAGAGGGGGAGCAAGGGTGGGCAGGGTGGGGAGGAGGATGATGAGAGACTGAGAGGGAGAGCAAAAAGAAGATGGAAGGCTGGAAAAAAGGAAGAAAGAGGAGAGAAGGTGGAGTCCTCTTAGCGGGGCCCATCAAATGAAGTGGATAGGAGGTCAGTTGAACAGAAAAGCTTTTAAGCAGCGAAGGAGTGAGCAGAAATTGACATGACGCCGGAGAGGAGAGAGGAGAGCACAACAATGTGTGAAGGAGGTGTTAGATGTACTCTAGAGTCTGGAGTTGGATCATAGCACGCGCAGAAGCAATTAAAAGTTGTCCCCGCAAACTCATCAAAGACTCTTCCCCTCCAGCGTGCGGCGCCCGGTTTGTTACCCCCACCGCTGGGCATCTTGGCCGATCCTGACACCTCTCGACTGGCAGGTGATCGCAGAACGCTTTCGGCGTCGGCGGGTCTCTAACCTGGAACTTTTGCCATCTGACCTAATCCATGCGCTTGGCTAATCTGGTTAAAGAGAGCCATTCCTGAAATGAAGAAAAGCCTAATCTAATTCCCACTTAGCACTAATTAAGAGATTACTCTCCTCACATCCTATTATCGTAATCATCGAGCTTTGACAAACAGTCAAACAGCAACAAGGAGGAGTCAATCACATGGCAGCTGTGGACAGTGGGAGTGACCATGGCACCAAGGCTGGACTCGGGAAGACATTACCCACTTCAATGGAGCCGGCGTGGGAGACAAACCCACACAAGTTTCTTTTCAACAGAAGCTACTTATACTGCGTACTAATTATGACTTCTGAAGACAATTGGTTGTGCTGAATTTTACATAAGCCTGTCAGAGGTGTGAGAGTGGGATGCAAATTTACAATGCAATGTTGTTTCATAAGTAGTGCAAATTTACCGTAAGTAGTGCAAATACAATACTTATGAAACAACCTTGGTATTTATTAATGTTGCCTCTCATGTCTCTCATTGTTCAGTTGCTCACTTTAGACTTCAGACAACATACTGGACCGGCACCAGCAGATGGCGCGGCTCCAACAATCATCACCGACTGTGGAAACTTCACACTGGACCTCAAGCAGCGTGAGTTTTGTGTCTCTCCAGACTCTGGGACCTCGATTTCCCAATAAAGCACAGACGTACATCTGACAAGAGGACTTGGGACCTCTGAGCAAAGGTTCAATCCTTTTAACCATACTGATTTTGTCACCGGTTCAGTTTTGGCTTAACATAAAAGTTTCACCTTGTGAATACTGAATAAGTAAGTAAATTGCTGAGAGGCACCTCTACTCTGGTGTACCCAGGCTATTCCCCCTGTAAATCCGGCCCTGCATGGCATTCCCTGCAGATGAGACGGAGCGATAGAGCGGGGAGGAAGACTTGCAAGGTTTCCTCATCCGTCTTCCAGACACACAAACGCACACTCCACCCTAAGCCTTTTACTGTCCAGAATGTCAGCAGCCTTCTCCAGCACCACGGCCTGTCACACAGCACCCAGTGAGTGTGTGTGTGCGTATATGCATGTGTGTGTGTGAGGATGAGAGAGAGAGGGAGAGGGAGAGTTGAGGGACGGAGACATGCAGAAGGGAGGGGTGTCCTTGAAAGAGGACAGAGGTGTTCAGCTGGATCTAATGTGATGGAGGAAACAACTGGAGCACACACACACACACACACACACACACACACTTCCTCATGCCCTCACACACCACTGTTGCACCAATATAATTCCTTCTCAGGAGAGGAGGGGAGGGGGAGGCACAGAAACACATTTGTTTGGAATAAATTCTCATGAATCCGCAATCCGACCGATTAAATCCGTTTGTCCCGTCCAGGCCTCAACAGGCCGGTCTTTTATAACAGCAGTAGAGGGACGGGGGAGTGGGGAGAGAGGAGGGCCGTCGGAGGGCTGCTCCGCTCTGGTTCTCTGTGGCGGGCCTCGGCATCATTATCATCAGCAGCGGGTTCCTCTCAGATGTGCCTAGCCACAGATCAAAGGGAAGCCTCTCAATCTTCCCCCCTCACCGAGGCGGCACAGAGCCGCTCTGTAGCTGGCATCTTGGTCCTGCGATAATCCTCCCATTGATCTACTTCACAGAGTTCAGTGTGCGCTGCGCCGGGGCTTCTGGGGTTGAGGTTTAAAGATGCTGAGGAATGTCTGTCAGAGTTTGCAGCACACCAGGTGCCAGAGTTTATTAAGCCGTCGGCCGGTCGGTTGGTCGGTCGGTTGGCCGTGCGCCCTGAAGCAGGTTCCCTGTTTTCAAGGTGCTTTGCTTACACAAGGTCATCCTAATGCTCCACAGGACCTTCCAGCAATGGGATTTATTTCACCACAGTCAGCGTTTGTACTTTCAGAAGAGGGAGGAAATGGCTTCGGTGTTTAGCATAAGGAATTCAAAAAGCACATGTAGGGGCAGAGGAGCAAATTAAATTACCTTATTTTCTTCTGTTCGTTTGAAGTCCGTGAGGAGGAGTTGAGACTGGAAGGCAAAAAGGAGGGTGAGGATGAATGCAGGGAACAATAGAGCAGAGAGGCATTACCTCAACGCTGCCTCTAACTCCCTTACCAACTCAACGTTTCCACCTACTGGCGGCTTCGTGTCACGGCAGGTTACACGACTGGCATTGCTGACTTGACAACATGGAAGTCGGTTCATAAAATGTCTGTTGCGGTGTAATAAATGTTTACTGTTAAAATAAGTAAATAAAATGTATCCCTGAAAAACATATTTCCAAGCGGAGCAGTTTGGCAGCTCAGAACCACCGGTGTTTAAAATTCATACAATTTGAAAGACGGAGCGGTTCTGAATATTTGATGGGCTGGGCTGCTGCCTGGGCCGAGTGCAGTGCTTTTCTTTCATGTTGGGATAAAATGATAGTTTGATTAGTTCTGTTCTCCAAAGATAACTCTTAAACTGGCCAGTTAGACATGGAGCCGTTGCCAGATGAGGAATAAAGCTGAAAAGAAGGGAGAAACCCTCAGTATACCATCCTATACAGATGTTCTATGTGAAAACAAAAAAATACTACTTAGAACTGGTTATTTTACATTATGAATGAATCAAGTGGCCTGAATATTACAGCTCCTTGTCTCTTACATAAGACATTTGATTCTTGTCCTCTCGAAGCTTTCGCTTTCGCTCTCATTTTTTCCCCCTCATTTTTCAAACATCCGAGTGTATTTTCACTTGTATGTTTCAGATCTTCAAACCAACTTTTCCCATAAGAGGATAAACCTCAGTAAATACAAATAAAGCAGTTTCCGAATGATGATTTCATTTGTCAAAGGGTTTAAAAAAAGTTGTCAAAACTAACCTTGTGTGAAAAATAAACTTTTCATGCATTTGCAGTAGCTGACAATCAATCTTTGTGAAAATGTTGAGGAACTCTGACCCACTTTTCTTGGCAGAATTGCTGAAAATCATTGAAGTACTTCTGGGCATAAATGTTTAAGGTCTTGCATGGTAGTTCAGACTTTAATTCTGCCTCCCTTTCATTTTATCCATCAATCCATCTATTTTCTATACACCCTTTGTCCCTAATGGGGTCGGGAGGGTTGCTGGTTCCTATCCCCAGCTAACGTTCCGGGCGAGAGGTGGGGTCACCCTGGACAGGTCACCAGTCTGTCGCAGGGCAACACAGAAAACAGACAGCTGGAGAACCCGGAGAGAACCCACCATGCACAGGGAGAACATGCAAACTCCATGCAGAAAGACCCCGGGCCGGGAATCGAACCCAGGACCTTCTTACTGCAAGGCAACAGCTCTACCAACTGCGCCACTGTGCAGCCTTCTTTCATTTTAAGTTAGTTAAAAAAAATTTAAAGTTCCTTAGAGGTGAACTTGCTTGATCTTAAGCCAGGATTATCCGAAGTGCAGCTAGGGGCCCGTTAGTGGCCCTTGGACTGATTCTGTGTGGTCCCCAAATGCAGTTCAAGAATGATACACATCTGGTCTGTCCGGCACAAGTAGTAGATGGAGAAGGAGACTTTTTATTTTTGGAAATGTTAAGTACAGCACAAAGTATTTGTCTTTGTAGAACCACGTCTACTCAGAGACTTTTTTCTGAAAAGCTGACTTTGCTGTGACCAAATCAGCTTTTACTGAATTTATTAAACTTTTGAAAGAAAGTGACCTAAATTCTGTTTCTATAACTGAGAATAAATTTGTTCAGTTGAACCTCCATGAATTCAAAAACTAGATGAGTGTCTTTTAACCCCCCTCGCGATGCTCAGAAGGAGTGCGACAGATGTCACGGTCGGACAGCGGGGAAACGTGGCAGAGGGAAGACGGGTTGTCCTGTCAGACCGTCAGTTCCCGAACCCACATATGATAAAAGAAACTCATAAAAGCTCACACGGGTTCTGTGCAACCCCACCTCTTAAGACTGCAGGAGGCTTAATACAGGAAATGTGCAAAGTCTATTTCAAGTTTGGATCTTCAAGGAGTAACAACCCTTTTCTACACAAACAAATAAAAGAGAATTGGACTACTTTATCTGCTTTGTTTTATTTATTTATCTATCTTTTTGGCCCACATGACAAAAAGTTTGGACACCCCTGGCTAAAGTTCAAGTTTGATGGCTCTCTCTGTTGCCGTTTGAGATCTTTAGCCTACTTCATGTTAACCAACTGGTTCTATCGGAGAAATTTGTCCATTTACCAGGTCATACAGTAATCAGGTCTGGATAGAGAAATTAAAAAAGAATGTGGTAATAAAAGTTCATTCACAATTCAACACAGGTGGCAGTTATATTTTCATAGTAATGAATGAAATCAACTTATTTTGCACTTACTCCGGTTGTCTTTGTCTGACGTTGATACTCGTTTTACGACCAAAAAAGGAGTTAAAACATTTTCACTCCAGCGTGAAATCTGTTTTTAAACTAGAATCACATACAGGGAATTTTCCTCCGTGCGTGTTATGACATCTACTCTTTCTTACAGTGGTACCTTTTTTCTGCTTCTGGGTTAACAAATGGTTCACAAAATGTTAAAACGTCCAAATTCTCCTTCCAAAGGCACCGTTTTTTAAACTCCGTCTTCGTGGGTTGATATATTACTCCTCCCGGGGACCTAACATAGGCTCCGACGACTGAGGATGAGATACTCCTCTCCTTTCTGCGACTCTCTCGCATCCTTCTCGTCTTCTCTCCAACTCTTCGGGGACTCCAGGTCTTATCACAGGCATTAGTAGGGGCTTTGGCATAGCGCAACCAGCTGCTCCTGCCTGTAAACAAATCTCCCGTTGGCAGAGTTGCTCATCATAACCCATGTGAAAAAGTGCAAGAGATATCACCAGAACGCCACGCTGCCCAGGGGGGAGGAAGGCTTTTGAAAATCTAAGTTTTAACAGGGGAAGAAAAAAAAAAAAGAAGAAGTAAAAACAGACCCAAAAATACAGTACATTGCAAGGATATTTGTAGCCTTTGAAAAATTCACATTGTTTGTCACTTTACAACTACAAACTTCAAAGTATTTTATTGGGATTTTATGTAGAGGAAGAACACAGAGTGGTAACCTTGTTGTGAAATGTTTGGTTTGGGTGTGGAAAACTATTAAAAGAGGCCAAACGATAAAATGACGTAGTGATGTCACGGTTCAGCAGGAACTGTGAATGTTGACTAATCAGGTTTATTTTGAGGAATTTGAAAATGAGGCCAAATTACCTTTCAGCTAATTGAGATTAGTTTAAGAAAAATTTATGCTAACACTTGTGTACATTGAAATGACTAGTTCACAATGCATAGCAGAAGAGAAGATAATATTATTTTGATAAAGTATGTTTCATTAAAGGGGCAGTGTTATGTATTTTCTTAGACAAATAGTGCCATTTTACTTCACAGTCAAGGAACTTTGCCGTTTTCAGTCGATATAAAATTGTCTTATATGTCAAACATGACCTTAAAGAAATTTGACTTTGCAATTTGGCACCTTGATATAGGGCTTCTGTCTCTTTAAGAAGCTCCTGCTTGTTCCAACGCTCTGCCTTCATCACGTCATCCCAAAAATGTCTTTCCATTATGCAGTTTACAGCTGTTCTTAGGAGAGTTGGACTGAGAAGTGGTTCGTACGATAAGTAGAGCAGACTTGCAGGTCTTGATTGCTGCTGCCACTAGTCTGCAGGAGCTGAGTGGGAGAGTGGCGGGGGATGGCTGCTGTGTAATGCGGACGCTTGGCTGGGGCTTTAGGTGTGTAGGCGGAGCTTTGTGAGAGCAAGCGTTAGGACACTGAATGGTTGTCACAGGAGATTAAAAGACTTCTTACACATGCATGGAGGAATTAAAGCAACACTCCAGGTCTGTTTTTGATGATGGAATAACATTTCAACATGATATAAAGCTCAAAAATGTTAGACATAACAAGAACCGTACTTTTCGAGCCTTTGGAAAGTGAACTTCCACCCCAATCTCAAATCTTCGCCTCCAGGCCTTTTTTGTTTTTACCTTAATTCAGTTTCCGTCCTCGGCAGGTCGCCTATCCTGCTGAATAAAATCGTCCCCACAGCATGTTGCCACCTCTACCATGTTTCGCTGTGGGAATGGTAAGGTTGCTTCTCCTTCACATATAGGCATGTGAAAAACATTCAATTCTGCTCTCATCCGACCAGAACAACTTCTTCCTCATGTTTTTGGTCTGTATCCTCCATCGCTTGTGGCAAAGCGCTTCTTATGCTCATTTATTTCCACAGACACATCAATAAGCTAATAGTAGGCGGTAGTAGCATGTTCCTACAGCAGCTCCCTTCAGTGGTAGCCAGCAGTCCGGCCCTTTAGAGCGGGCGCCATCTGTAAGCCCAGGACCCCACGCCAACCTGTTAGACCGAGTGCATCTGGTACCAGCACCAGCTGCTGGGCCACAGCCTCATGTTTATTCATCAGATATGAGCCCAGTAGCTGTATTTTCTCCTGATTCTGGGCAGGATCGTGGTTTGTGAGGCCTTCCATCATTACGGCGCTGCATTAAACCAAGGCAGACAGGTATTACTGAAGCCGTCGGCTGTGAGAAATAAACTACTCCTCTGACTGTGATAGAGTACAGTCCAGCTTGTTCAGCATTAGGATTGGGCTTCTTCTACATCTTCTTTTTTTTTTTTTGTATTAATGAGAATTTTGTTATTCACAGGCAGCTTTGGAAATGTGTGTGTGTGTGTGTGCACTGGCTGAGATTTAATATGTACATGTGTGTGTTTTCTCTCTCTCTCTGTAAAAACACACACATGCAAACCTTCACACACGCCCAGGTCTTAACCAGCCTGATATATATAAATATATATATATTTTTTTCCTTCTTTATCCAAGCTCAGAGAAATACATTGATAAGCAAGTGCATGCACACACCGCAGTGTGAAATTGGGTCAGCGGTGGAGAGTGGGCTTTAATGCTGAGCACATACGCTCTCTAAAACTGATCTGCATATTCATGTGGGTGGCTATCAGAATGACACACACGCGCAGCTACAAGCGCGCACATAAATAAGTACACGCTGGCGCGAAACTTATCCATCCCACACACGTGCCCCTCTCTCTCTCTTCCTCTCTCTCTCCCTCTCTTGCTCTCTCTTTCACTTACATGTAAAACGCACGCGCACGTCGACAGCAGGGGCACAAAGAAAACGCTGAATCTCATGGATATTGTAGCTGTCAGGGAGCTACAGGGGGCATTTATGTTCCACTCATTCTAATTCTCTGGCTAAAAAATGAGCTTCTTCCTCTCCCAGCGGTGCTATGCCAATCATTTTTCCTCCTTTTTTTTTTTTTTCCCCCACTTCCCTGCCTCCACTTACGGGGTTGCTAAGCAGTCTGGGAAAGTTTAGGAAGGTCTGGAAGAAAACAGCAAAAGGAAAAGAAAGTAGAGTATAGAGAAATGTTTTTATTTTATTTTATTTATTTCTCTTTTTCTGTCCATTGTCTCCATCTTCTTCTCGTCTTCATTCCCTCCTTTCTTGCGTCCTTCTCTAGCGCCTTGATTCCCTCCTTCTACTTTCCTTTCTTGAGTCTTATATTTCTTCCCCCCTGCTTTTTTGTTGTTAATATAATGCTGTATATATCAAACATAACTTTAAAAAAATTTGACTTTGTAGTTTAATGCCTTGAAATTGTGCCTTTCTCTTTCACCCGGTGTGCTTTCTCATCCAGCTGTTTGCTAATTGCTGCTGGCTAGTCTGAAGGAGCGCTGCTCTGTGAGACGGAAGCACGGTGGCTTGGAAACTGCAGCTCTGAGGAGGAGCTGCGTCTCGAAGGCGGGGCTAGGTCAAAAAGTTGCAGCGAATTTTTTATTTTTTTATTTCTTGCATCGAGTCACGTGATCAACAATCTGGATGTTGCCACTGCCGAAAACTTGAAAGAAGAAGTAGGCAGGAAGTCATTGGAGGATGTTGGCATGGCATGTGTTTATGTGTTTTAGTGACTTGTCACGTGAACAAACTTATTCATGTGTGATTTTAATTGTTTTTTTTGTTTGTTGGTTTTTTTTATGGAGACATTGCAATTGCAAAATTGTGCTTTTTGACAAAGTTTTGCGCACATTTATAATGGAAATGTTGCTACATTGTCCTTCCTTCTTTAAGTTCTTACATTTCTATTCCTCTCTTTACTTCCCAGCTTCCTACTTCCCTGTGTTTTTCCTTCTTTGTTTACTTCCTTGTGTTTCTTAAATCCCTCATACTTTTTTCATCCCTTTTAGTTTTCCTAAGTCCTTCCTTCCTTCACTCCTTCTTTCCCTGCCATATTCCTTTCTCCCGTGTGTCCTGCCTTCCATCTTTTTGCTTCTTTGTGTCCTTTTCCCCTTCACTCCTTCCTCCCATTCTTCCCTGCGCTCTTCCTTTCTGTCAACTTCTGTATTTTCCCGTTTCCGTGTCTTTATGCAGAAATAAACGCAGTGAGTCCAGACTGAATTGTTATTTTGTGGATTCACAGAGCACCGAGAACTGTGGAAATTAGAGTCTGAGAAAGTGTGAAACTTTCTCATCAAAAACTTGAAGGTCCCCTCTTTTCTCCCTTTATATTCCACCCTCCGCCCGCCCCCCAAGGCAAATCGTGGCGGCCATCTTTCAGAGGGAAAGCACGGTCCGGCTGACGCCGCCCGTCCGTGCAGAACGGCTCTCATTACCGGAGAATTTGGGAGTGAGCAGCAACATTGTCAGAAGTCTTAGAAGTGTTCACACTTCCCTCCCAACTAAAAAGATATTCACACTCTGAAAAGTGGAGAAAAGGAATAATAATCACCATTCGGCTGTAGACTGATTGTGCCGCTGAGCTGTGAAGAGAGTTGGAGAATGGCAGAAGCAGAGTGAAAGGGAGGAGGTGAGAGAGAGAGAGAGAGAGAGAGAGAGAGAGATATGCAGCCAAATAAGAGGTCTTCTCCCTGCGGATATGCTTGTCAAAATTCCCATACTTTGCGCTTCTGACTTTTTTTTGTGTTTTTTTTTTGCAATGAACAACAGTTTTTTTCTGACAAAGCATTTTCCTCACTTATTTGCAGACGGAGGGGAGGAGAAGGAGCTCAAGTCGAAACGTGAGAAGCTGAAAGGATGCAACAAAGGATTCGGAGCCCAGTAAGCAGATAGCTCAGAAGGCCGCTGGGGGCCAAAAAACAGAGAGAGAGAGAAAGAGAGAGGAGAGAGGAGGTGTGGATGGGAGCGGAGGGGGTGCTTGGTGGTGTCTTTTGAAGATGGAGATGGAAGGAGAAAGAGGAAGGAGGAGACGCGGAGAATGAGACAGAGAGCGCGTGTCTCCTGTGGATGTGTTAGGGGACCAACGCGGCGAGGCCTGAGCATGTGATTTATTTCAGAATACTAATGTCCCTTTGATCTCTGCTGCTAAAAAAGAAAAGAAATGCCCTTCCGGGATTGTGGGCACACACTGGAGCGCAAACACACTCTCACTCTCAACACAGGCAGATGCATGCATGTACCGCACACGCACCTACATCCTCGCAGTCGCATTAATATTGTTGCGTCCCCTCGACTGACTGCTGAATAGGGCTCATTTATGCACACACACACACACACACACACACACTCCAGGGTGTCTAATCTACTTTAACTATCATCAAATCCTCAGAGATCCAATTACAAAGATAGAGGGATATTTGTTTTTCTCTGTACACCCTAAAAGACTAATTAAATTTTCATGTAAAGATGAAATTATTTGATACAACACAAATGTCTTTTCATTTTCATAATCGTAACGTAATACGTTTTAATTAGGAGTCCTGTCACCGCTTCTGCTTGTACAAGCTGTTTTTTTTCCCCTCCTGGCCCACTTAACCTGAAGGAGAGGCAGAAACAATATACGGGTGTAAACCCAATCTGTTCCCAACGCGTTGTTCTGAGTCAGGGCTCGGAGAGGTCAGAGGTCATGCGGGTGATAGTCGGGACCCGGACTGAAGACGCCCGTAGACGATGAAGGTTTGGCTGCGAGCAGGAAAAACGGCTCGGACCCTGGCCGCCTTTCGTTTCTGCATTTCCTCCGACGAAGCGCCCGGAGAGCGGCGTATTGACATTTTGTAAATGTCAGGTTGTTTATTGTGAGGTGCTTTCAGTAGGGGACGTAATGACAGTATAAAAATGTTCAAACCTTTGAAGGGAGCGAGAGAAACAATCACAGTGGCAGCTGTAACTAAGTGAAGCCAGAGCATTCTTCTTCCACCATCCCATTTCTCAAAATTACTGTAACATCACAACCGCAAGCTTCAGCTTTGTTGACATTTTATTTGATCAACGCAAAGTAGAACCTAATTGAGAAGTGGAAGGAAAATTACACTTTTTCTCTCTCCAGTTTTAAAAAATACTCGAGAGCAACTACGGCTGCTCTCAGTTGTGAAAATCCACCTTTCTCTGAGTTGTTACCATAACATAAAATGTACACAACTGACTTTGTATATACTGTAAAACTGTTTCCCGGCATGTTTGTTGTACGATATCGGGAATCCTGTGTATGAAAGCTCATAGTTTGCGTTTTGGTCTCAATCCCCAGCTGATCAGCGCCGACGTTAAGCCTCCTGAAGCCTGGCTCTTCTGACGCCCTCTCCCAGTTTAAACACAGCTTCTCCTTTCCACCGTAGCAGGCTAGCCTGCTGCTAGCCTGTGCGCGCTCGAGCTGAAGGACCGAATCAAAGCAGAGGTTTAATGAAAACAGTGCGCTGCCTTAGGCAAAGCAAGCCAAAATAAGGCAAGGAAGCAAAACAAGACGTATACGCTGGAGAGGACAAAGGAGACCAACGTACAAAAGACAAAGTCAAAGGATGAACTCAAAACCTAGCAGACACATTCACAGTAAGGGCTGAATTTGTCTAAGTTGTGTTATTCTCTGGTCTGGTGTAGCGCTGCCACGAATCCTTAACCCCAACCCAGACTGAGTCAAACTCCAAGATGGCATTTTGGTGCAAACTTGACAAAACCTGAAATATTAACTCGATGCGAAATGTTCATCATAGTAGTGAAGCTTCAAAGTAATCGTTCAAGTTCTGACTGACATAATTCAGTTTGAATTTCCAGTTCTGGGTCCTCAGTGATCTCCTGTTTCGGTGTAAGATTTCCCCCACGTCAGGCTTGATGAATCTCTTTTAATAGCCATCAACGCAAGAGCCTGCGGTATTAAATGTACAGCCGGTGCTTTGATTTTCAATCTATAAAAAACAAAACATCCTAGAGGAGTGTAATTCAATATAAATTGTAATCCGTGGGCCGATGCTTCTGTTCCTTTAGACTCAGAAGTTCCGGGTTGCTGGGAAATTGCAGCACCGAGAAACCCGCTGCGTCAGGAGAGACGCCGCGGACAGCGTTCCGGGTTTGGACGGTTGTCGACAACAGTCGCGCCCCGGATATGGAAGTGGAAGGTTGTTTTTTCTTTATATATATTAATATATAACATTATATATTAATATATTCGGTTGTTGCTTTTGACATTCGCGAGACGTCTCTCCGCTCGGCTCAGGCTCGAAATAGCAAGAGGGTTAGTCGCTGCTATTCCTCCGGCGAGCCACTATGGTCTCGGTTGATGCATGGTATCTGTCAGCCGGTCCCCGATGTACGCCTTCAGCGGCGGCGTGCTGCCGCAGCTGCCGGCCGGCCTCCTCTGGGTGTTCAACTCTGCTTTTCACTGCAGGCGGCAGGTGTAGCAGCTTGGTGATGCCACCTCTCATGAGGGGCACCGCCTCCACTCGGATCGGGAGGCAGATGTGGTCCCACGGCACAGAGAGCTAGAGAAGACCCATCTCTGGAACTTCCTGAAGCGTTACTGTTAATATAAATAATTCAAACTAAAAACTGGCTGGAGTAACACTTCACCGTTTCGAATTAACATTTTACAGCAATGCCAACTTTTGTCACTTCTTATGAAACACGGTCCAAGGTATTCCTATTACACTATTCTTCCAAAAGTAAGAACACACGCCCCTGACTTAGAGGTGTCTGGAATCATAATTTATGGAATCCCAAAGCCAGCAAAATGCACCTGGGAGTCCAATTAAACATATACAATCAACCTGATCCAAACTACTCTCTTGCTTTCCAGGTCCCTAGAGTGCGACCTATTTGATCGAGTGCGTGACGAAAAATCTTTTCAGAGTAATTTTTTTTTTCTTCTCCCCAGGTTTCACTGGCGTGTTGAATATTTGATGTCTTTTCCCTTTCCGCGGGTCTATCTGTGTTTGCTCACCTTCGTAGAAACAAGTTAAGGTCTGAGCCAATCAAACAATAAAGCAGATTGCATTTCTGTGAAGATCCAATCTTTTGATTGGCCCTCGCTTTTCGGATAGATTATGGACGTGCTTGATGTTGCGCCTTGTTTTGACTCGGTTAATTATGAATCATATGCCAAAGCATTGAACAGAATAAAAACGGAGGTCAATGTGTTCTTGTGAAATACCTTGCTGCCCCGTGCTCTCTCATCCCCCTAACCATGAGGTTACTCTACCACAGGCCATCTCTCTCCACCCCTGGCATAACGCAGAGATTACATTTGGCCCAGATTAAACAATTTGGCCCAGATTAAATTCAAATAAAACAAATGTTTATCTGCAACTTCTTCCTTGCAACAACCATTCACATGTCAATCAGGGCAAATCAATGGACCAATGGATCTGACACGTATATTTTTGGGTTGTAGCAGGAAGCCAGCTGTTCTACCTTGTGGTCTTAATTTAACCTAACTAAACTGAACTCAAATTTAATGCAATAAAATAAAATAGATAGCTAAATAATTCAGCTGGTGACTCGTTTGAGTACCTTCGCTTGACAAAAATCACAGATTAGACAAGGGAGGAAGTGGGACGTTAGACAACAGAAGAATGGACAGCATAAAACGCCTTTGTAATTCTGAGAATATGAAGGTGTTTTGTTTTGCTCACTTTTAGTTTCTTCCACATTGTTTCTAGTTCATACTACATGTGGAATAGCTAAGAGCTACTTTACATACTGAGAAGTTGACAACCCTACAGGAATCTGAGAGCCCCCTGCCCCCAATTTGGCTCACTCTCTTCTTCTGACTCTGCAACATGTGAGAAAAGCCTGCACATGTCAGATAACTTCCAACTATATTGATGAAGGTACAGACCTCATGTCATATTACCTGAATTACTTAGACACTCAGTTGTGTTGGCCCTATTGCTAACAAGCTGAAAGGGGGCACATCGCCCCCTATCATTATGGAGTCAGACATACTTGAGGCGAAATGGATTCCCATGAAATGATTTAATGCTCATTCAAGGTCAGCAGTCCAATTAAATGAAGTTGAGCTGAAGCCATAGCTCAGCTGTGCATGCAAATGTTCTCCTTTTCAGTGTTTCTGTAGGGAAGTAGCACCTTGATGCTAGTTTTCAGCAGGTAGACTGTTAGCTAGCATGGCTGTAGCTGTACTATTTCCATTGGCCTTGTTTACTTTTCTAATAAATGAACAGTAAATAACCTTTAGGTGAAACAATATTCAAGACTTAGCTCATGTTTCTTACAGTGTTTATGTTGCTAACTCTACGCTAAGCTAATACCTGCTCGTTTTAGCTAGCACACCTAGCAGGCTTCTTTTGACAGCCAATATTTATAATTTGGGAGAGGTGTATCTTTTGACAGTGTAGTGGAAACATTGGCTCACTCTCAAAACCTATTTGGAACTTTCTATCTTTAGCATTATATTTCAGCTCTGGTTAAGTTATTTTGAGTGGATCTTCAGAAATTATTGAGTAAAGCAAAGAAGAGGAAGAGGAAGCTGGCATATTTGCTCAAAAGGTACATTCAGCATCTCCACTGATTCAGTAGAAACTTTCGGATGTGCTAAGGTCATTTATAAATATGGGTACCTATAGTTAATCCAATCATAATTCAATTTCTCGACATAAAGGTATCAAATTGGATTGCAAAGCCGGGTCAAGTTAATTGTGCCTTTTGCGCATGTGCTGTCAGAATTGCCATCAGGTGCTTTCACTTCGTATTAATGGTTTTCTTTGACAATTTTCCTCATTTAAATTCAGAGCCGAGCAGAAGCAGGGGAGGCGATGAGAGGAGCAGAGCGGGAGAAGGTTGGAGGGCAGTTGGAGGAAGAGCGAGGAAGTCGAGCAGCTTGGGGAGGAGCGGGGAGCAGCCAGGGAGGAATTACCTGACGCCTAAAATAAAAATCAATTTAAATATTTCAGCAAGGCTTTCACCAGAACCCAAATTCCCATGGTTAAAAGTGAAATTTGTCTCCCGAATCAATCAGTTACATTGAGGCGATGGAAATAGGAAAACTTTAAGGAGAGGTAGAACTGGCAGGCTCAGATAACAATTTGCAAACTGAAATAGGAAAAAAACGTCCTGATGACTGCAGTGAACTTTGCAAGTAATACATAGAACAACATGCGTTCCTCCTCTTGAAATAGGAACTGTCCATGCACGTTACAACAAAGTGATGCTCTGCTCGGCACGTTCCTCTAAGGCAGGCACTGGATTTGCTTCTTCGGTCCCGGCCTGTCCAGAAAGAATATGAAGACACAGAAATGCAAAAGCTGCTAGCTGTAGCTTCACATGCAGAGACAGCTCATTTGAAACAAGGTTTCAGTCCTCGTTTTAGATCTTCCTAACCAGAGAACGCGTCCTCAGATGGAGTCACGACTGAACTGCTGAACAGCTTGCTGAACGTGGCCTAATTATGCTACCCTTAAAGTAAGTCTTGTGGGATTCTGTGCGGATGAAACGCTGGGTTGGAATTGTCTTAATCAGATGCGCCAAGCTTTTCAGAGACCAAGCCGCCTCACAGGTTTTCTTTACAGGTTTTTACTGTCAGGAACATCAGTCACCGAAACGAGGTGATGTAGGCTCTCAAGTAGGTGTATGTTTGAGAGGGATTGGTTTAGACATAGGGATAAGGTGGGAGGCTTAATCTTTGAGTGAACGCTGCATGTTGCTCTCCACAGAGCTATGAATAAAAATATGTTCAAGCAAAATTGGAGTGAAAGACAGATCTGTGAGAGACCTAGTTTTTCACCACAACACAAAATCCGAAGAAAGGGAAGCAAGTGAAATGAATGCATATCTATAATTATTGGACAGATGCATGTTTGGCTATTTTCATGTCCGTTGTATATATATGTATATATATATATATTGGTCTTTTTCTCAACTGTTCAACAACTGTCATAATTGCATTCAACTGTCATACATACAAGAAGTCAATGGTGGTGAGATTAGACCTTAATCGACTCAAACTGATGACCGTTCATTCTCCTCCAGGATTTTCTGCGGAAGAGAGCAGAATTTATGGTCTCAAAAATGACAGAAAGTCATCCAGGTTCTAAACAAAAGCATGATGTACTTTCTCTGAAATGGTGAGTTAGGATTCATCATTCACCAGAATATTTCCTCTACGGTCTTATTGGTCATCAAGATGTATTCATCATATGTTACATGGGCCTTTGTGGTTTAATCACCTTAGAAATCTAGATGCCATTTTTGCCCTGCCTGTTTCTCACTGTTAAATCATGAATAGTGGCTCTGACCGAGGGACGTGAATAATAAATGTGCTCTGTATAGTTTTGGTAGGCTGGTCACTTCAGAGGTTCCCCAGTATTCTGTTTTGTCCATACACCATGCTCCAAATTATTATGCTAGTGATATTTTCTCAGATTTTCTTAAATGGTTAATGCAAATGTAACATTTTCAAGTCATGAACTATTACAGTATAAATAAAATTTTACTGAACAAAGCTCCCCATGAGAACAATATATTTTTCAAAAATAAAAAAATCAAAATAAACTGTTCCAGATTATTATGCACAGCAGATTATCTAAACATTTTATGGATTATATAAACTGCAAACGGTCCTTCTTTGAATGTGCAGCATTAAGTGGTCACATGTACTAAAATCAAAAGCTGTTTCAATCAAAAACATCTTAACAAACGAGTTACACGTTAACATAGAACCTTCTTTGGTATCAATTCTTGATCCATTGAACTTGTGAGTTTGTGGAAAGTTTCTGCTTGAATTTCTTTGCAGGATGTCAGAATATCTTCCCAGAGCTGCTGTTTGATATGAACTGCATTAGACCCTCAGATCTTCAGATTGAGGAAACTCCAAAGGTTCTCAATAGGGTTGAGGTCAGAGGTCAGAGGAGGATGGTGACCACACCATGAGTTTCTCCTCTTTCATGCCCATAGCAGCCAATGACACAGTGGTATTCCTTGCAGCATGAGATGGTTCATTGTCATGATGAAGATGATTTTGCTACTGAAGGTTCATCTCTTCTTTTTGAACCATGAAACAAAGTGATCAGTCAGAAAGTCCATATATTTGCTGAGGTCATTTTCAGACCTTCATGGACTCTGAAGGGTCGACCAATGATTCTCTCCCCATGATTTGGCCCATAGCATGACTCCACCACCTCCTTACTGACGTCACAGCCGTGTTGGGATGTGGTGACCATAAACCAACAATCCACTACTGGATCCATCTGGACCATCCAGGGTTGCACAGCAGTCATCAGTGAACAAATCTGTTTGAAAATTAATCTTCATGTCCAGCTGGACCCACTGAGACCGGTTCTGCTTGTGAGCTCTGGTTAGGGGCCCAATAATACACAACAAGCCTCTGGAGGATCCTCCACCTTGAGGTTCCAGAGGCACCAGCAGCTTCAAATAACTGTTTGCTGCTTTGTAAGAGCATTTTAACAGTTAATCCAATGAATTAGTCTAACAGAACCTTCTTCATGATGCCTTTATCTGTACAAACCATCTTTGTTCTGAATCAGCCACAAATCTCTTCACAGTACAACAACGCTTCAGTTTTCATTAAATATCTAATATTTTCATACCTTGTCATACAGCACTACACTGTCTGATGATTTTCATCAGCAGAGATTCTTTCTCTTTCCCAGATTGCTTGAAACCTGTGGCCTGTTTAATAATGTGGAACATCCTTCTTAAGTAGATTTCCTTTAACTGAGGTCATCAGACAAACTAACCAACCAGCTCTCTGAAATTAACTATAGTGATTCAAAGAGCCCTGACACACAATACCATCTATAAATTCAATAGCACAACAAAGAATTTAATCTTTATGACTCTCGAATCCAATTTGCATAATAATTTGGAACACCGTATATGTTCTGTAGTTCACTGGATCCCCAAGTCCTTTAAAAATGGTTTTGTTCTGCTTTTTACACATTGTTTCTAACCTGTTCTTTTCTGTACAAGTATTTTTTATTTCTTTTGTTGCTCTTGTGGCCTTTATTTGACAGTGAATTGTCAGAAAATTGGGTAGTGAAAGAGAGGAAGACATTCTGCAAAGGTCAATGCACCGGGGCAGGAGCCTGTGATGGGCACATAGTGGACTAAGGCCTCCATACGTGTGTCTTGCGCCACCGCTGCATCCCCGTTTCTAACCTGTTCTTGAATCTCGACACCAGGATTTGACGTGTTACTTCTCCTTAAGTGATTTATTGATTCTGCAGGTCTGGGGTTAATCAGACACTAAGACACTACGTTTTTGCCAGATATCAAGGTTTCTGATGAATTATCCGAAACAACTGTAAACCCACAATCTAAGAAAGTTGAAAGCTGTACTGGGGCAATCAGTTTTGTAGTTCAGCCTTCTAATAGAATAACTACTTGATCAAATCTTTGTCGAATATATTGTACTCAATTAGCGAATTCTCTTGAACCGTGGAATATGTAAAGGAAAACTTTAGTAAGAGCAGTGCAGAGAACATGAGAGAATTTCAGCAACTGAGTCAGGAGTGAAAACTGTGAATCTCTTTGTTTCAACATCAACTAAAATGGTCGGACCACTAGGGAGGGCACAGATTCTCTTAAGAAGTGGATAACTACCAGAGGGCCTGTAGACTAGAGACAAAAAAACAGCGTTTGTATAAAAATAATACCTTTATTGAAAGTCTGCATATTTTCACCAGCTGAAGACTGCACCACCTACTGCATTAGCTTTTCTTTCAGCAGACGTGGAATACTCCCTCTGTTTTTGTACATGATTGACGTCAGGATAGGACAGTAGATGGGTATGCGATCTGTCATGGAGTATAAAGCTGAGCAAAATGGGCAGCTCTTGATTTACTGATTCATCTCTCTTGAGATGGATCATGATCAAAAGAAGGAGAGAGAAACAGCTGAGAGGAAAGTCTTCTGTTTCATGGCTGGATTTGGCATTGGAGATACGGTGAGAAACTTTGCATCAAGGAAGACTCAGAGCCTCCTCTACCACTTTGAAAGAAATCAACTGAGGTATTTCGAGCATATTTATGCAATGCTTCCCATACCCTAGTTCCTTGTACAATTTGCTTCGTACAGAGTGGCCATTGAAAAACGATTGCTTCCTGGAAGCCCAGTCTCTGTTGAAGTCTTAAATTGTACCTTATTGCTAATGTTTGGCTGTGTCGTGTGTAATGCACCAGTTCAAGGCAGTGAAGCTTACCGGAAATTTTCTGCACTGTAAACAACCATCCTCTACTGTGGAGAGTAAAGTGACGAGCAAAACAACATGGCTGTTAATGTTAATTCAGCATTTGGAAATGAGACCAACACGGACTGAACAGCTCTATTCACTTCCTCCGCTGCCATTGCCAAAGCTACAGACAGACTGCAATTATAAAAAATGTGATGCCATCATTCACAATTTCTCCTTCAGTTCCCTGGTTGACCCTGTTGAAATTCTACCAGAGACAATCCACTTCAATTGGAAAAGAACCAGTGAAGAGAGATTCGACTGGAGCAGTACTGCATAGAAAGGCAATGACCCGGCTAACTTGGGGGAGAACCCTGGCCAGATCCAAAACTTGCTGGAAGGGCTGCATAGATTTGTTGGAGACACTTCAGGGCTACATGAAAACACCTTTAAACCCATGTTTTTGTGAGAAGCTACAACTGCAAAGATACTTTCACTTTTGAATTTTAATGCTGGCTTTAGGACAGTAAAGCAATCCCAACCGTGGCAACCCGGTGGTGGTGACACGTGGACGTAAAAGTCTAGTAACGTATGCAGAAACATTACCATAAAGAACCTTATGGGTGCACACGAGAACCTTGATCCTGGTCCTGTGCTGAACTGGTAGTTAATGAAGAGTAATGCATTGGACCCCATATGGAAGTCAAAAATATTGCAGAACTTTCACCGAGAAAAGGTAATGAATGAAATGCAATAATCAATACAAGAACAGATGAATACATGAATCACATTTCCATCTGAGCGTTAGAAATGATACACCTGAGTTTGCCAGTGTTCCTCCAGTGAAAAAAGAAAGAATAAATAACATCTTTCACATATTGTTAAAACAATACAGGACCATCAAAAAATGTATTTTTAATAGGAACCGAACTCAAGTGGTCAGAAAATGAAGGAACCAAGTTGTCTGGGGCAAAGATAAGAACCTGTGTTTATTCTTCATTCAACTGGAGAAAATCATTTTTCAACCTTCATTTGCTTGATTTCATATACCATTGTATAACAGATAGCTTGGAAATTGAATGGGGTTTAAAAGTAATTAAAACCTGAGTATCATCAGCGTAGTAATGATAAGAGATTTCATTAAAAGATTTTAAAAGACTGCATAAAGGAAGTAGACAAAGACAAATAAATTAGGCCCAAAAACAGAAACACGGTAGAAGCAGACCTTGAGTAAAAATTGGACTGGGCAATACAAATATTTCTGAAAGACTCAGTTTCCCAAGCATTACTGAGTGATCCCTGATACTAAAGGGCTGAACATAAATCTGAGATTTACGTCCAGCTAACACCAAAGACTCTCATTTCCACATCATCAAACCGTTAGTCACTCTAAGGAATCCTGACTGTTGAATACGCTCTTCAAAAACCAGACTGAAATATGGCTGAAATATTAAAATCATCAGAATCCCACGGTCATTCTGTATAATTTTGGCCAGGAAAGAAAGTTTTGAGAAAACCCTATAAGTATTAGGACAGAATGAATCTAAAGTGGAGACTTTTTAAGAAGAGGAGAAATACACCATTTTTGAATGATGAAACTTGACCAAAATTTAGGGGGTAGCTAATAGATTCTACAGTACAAGGAAAAAGGGCTTTAAATAGTGATGCTGGAATAATACCTATAGCAGAAGATGTTGAAATCATTCTGTCCTCACATTTGAAGAAATGACTTAGAGAAATTGAACTTTTTTTATATACAGTGGGCTAGTTGTGGGAAATCAAAACCTTTTTCAAATGCAGGAGGCTAGTTGGCTTCCACAAACATCCAGTCTTCCTACATAGCTGCTTCATAGAGCCAATCTGGTTTTTCCCTTCAAGGTACAGACTTGATAAAGAAATTTTCATCTAGAATTTCCCCAAAATGTTTGCTAAAAACATTAGCTAGACAATCAACATCGTAACTGCCGTGTCAAGAAAAATCAAAACCTTTCAGCAAAAGTGAACTAAATTACAAGAGCCAATGAAACGATGAGTTTTAGATAATTTCATGCTTAAAGACAAATCAAAAAGGATATCAGTGATCTGAAATAAAAAATATCCTCTATATAAATATTTGAGATTTTAAGTCTCGCTAGTATTGACAGATTCCAAGTTGTCTCTGGTGACCTCCCTGGTCCTGCAGGTGATGACACGAGGTTATTATATGTTTCAGCTTCAGATAAAAATATTTCATAACCAGGTTTCTCCAATTTGTCAGAGTTCTCTGCCACACATACTCCCTTATGTCATAAACTACCTTATTTCACACATAAAGTTGTCTCCCTCGACCAGCCCACCTGGTTTTCCCTCCCCGGCATTATTTAGCTACGGTAACATACCGCCATCTGGTGGCCGCCGTGCTGAACTGCAGCCAGTGGGCTGAGCTGGACACGTGGCCTGAACATTGCCCTGCCCCTTTGTTGTGTTTCACTTTATGAGGAAATAGAGCTGAGATGGTCCGCGAGGAGTTGACGTTCCGTCTGAACGACGAGGAGTACAAGAACTGGCTGAAAGCGGGACGCTGCCTGCTCATCCTGAAGGACGGCCTCCTTCCGTTCACCGACCAGCAGCTGAGAGCTTTCCACGGAGATTTGCTCAACCACTATCCTCCCCTGCGGAGACCTTGCGAGACCTCTTCCTGTAAACCCAGAGGAAATACGGTAGGATCTGACCATTTATTCCCGTCAACGTACTCCATTTATTACTTCCCACAGTCAGTGTGTTTCATTGGGTTTCCGTACTGGTAGCTTGTCTCGGTATGCAGGGTGTGTTCAGAGTGGCAGAGAGTTATCCTGAAACACCACAGACAGCCAGATGGCACAATCCACTGGACAAACTGTTTTCCCCGTTACTGGAGGACGGACCACTGGGAGCTGGCCAAGGTAGACCACACATCACTCCATCCACTCGCAAAACGTCGCAGAAACGTATGCTGAATCAAACTGCTGAACTTCTTCATTTTCATGCCAGTCTCACCTTTGATGGTCAAATTAACGCACCGCGTCACAGTTGTGGGAGGGACTCCAAAGTTGCTTCCCAAACTTTATTCCTCCACTTCTTGTGCTGACAATTTGTGTTGTCAATAGATGATTGTTGAGCATAAAATGACTCATTTATTGCAAAAATATCTCCCCGAAAAGATCTGAATCTTCACCATCGCATGGAATTAACTTAGCTTTAGCATAGTGAAACTTAGAGGGTTTGGTTAGAGTGAAGATG
Organism: Gambusia affinis; assembly: GCF_019740435.1. Classification (NCBI taxonomy): domain Eukaryota; kingdom Metazoa; phylum Chordata; class Actinopteri; order Cyprinodontiformes; family Poeciliidae; genus Gambusia; species Gambusia affinis. The sequence continues at coordinate 6,081,448 of NC_057879.1, forward strand.
TCTCCATGATGTTCGTCACACACTCCTATTGAGGAGTGTGTGACTGCTGCCAGTGCACAATAACAAATTTTGCTGGATGATAAATTATAATTTCAGGTGCACAGTCACTCTTGTTGGAAGGTTGGATGGATTTTATTTTATTTTTTCTGGGATGGAAAACAAAATTTTGAAAAAGCATTTAGATTCCAATCGAATGACAATGAAAGCAGATCTAAAACATATTACTTAAAATCAAATTATAAAAATTGCCGGATACAAACAGCCAAACACCTTCATTTGCTATATTCATATTTAAAAACATTTGTTAGTTCTGTATTATTTTCAGCCAAAATGATTAAGAGGCATCTGAAGAGCCACTTGTAGCAGCAGACTCCTGAGCTGTACACATAGAGGCTTATTATACTGCAAAGTTCCGCTAGATGGCAGTATTGCTTTTATCTGAAATAAAAAACACGCGCAATGTACTGTAATACCTATTATAATTTTTTTTTTTTTTTAAGCGCCACAGCTATTTCATTGTTTTAGTTTTCTAGAGGTTCTGCTAAACTAAGGTAGAAATTATTAATTGTGATGAATCCGTTATTGGAATGATTAACTATTTTAGTAATTAAGTGTTAAATCCTCAAGTGGTATTATTAAAAAAATATATACTCACCCAGTTCAAAGTCACAAAAGGAATCCTATTATACTGCATTTTAAGCAATAAAATGTCTAGTTTCTTATTTAAAGAAGGAATCTAATGAATTATTTATTTGCCTATTTTAATATATTTCTTAGATTGTGTAAAAAATGTTTAAATGTTCAACAAAAAATCTGTAGAATCTGCAAAACGGATAACTACTTTTTCATACCACAGGAAGTTGCATAAAATATCAGCACAACCCCCCCAAACATATTTACATCCATTCTGAGATAAGAAGAGTACAAATGTAAAACACACGTTTCAGATTTTTCAGAATCGCGTGTGTGTGTGTGTGTGTGTGTGATTTTTTGCTCCACTTCAACACACCGGTAAGCACATAGCAGAAATCACTGCCTGGACTCAGAGGACGTGAAAACAAACCCGAGACAAGACGCTAAGCACAACGTAAACAAACATCTCTGACAGGATCAGGACTCATCACTGCTGAAGACACGGAAACCACGGCGACGGGACGCGTTCTGGAGCAAAGAGAAGAAAAAAATAAACGCCTTGTTTCAGCTCGACGTCAAACCACCTCGAGTCCATCAGGAAGGTTTGGACTTTGTGTTCCACGTGTCGGGTTCCCACGCTCCTGCTGCTCTTGTGTGTCTCCAGGCGTACATGCCACGAGGTCAGACTAAGGTGAACCGCGCCGACGAGTTCGACGCCTCGGCTCTGCTCAACCTGATCAACTACTGCGACTGTTTCAGCTCCGTGGATCCAAAGCTGGTGAGACAGGTGAGCAGTGGAGCAAAAAAAAATAAATAAGACTTGCAATGCGGCTTCATGTCAGGAGTAAAACCGCGTCTGCTTCTGCTTCCAGGTGATTCAGTGCAGGAACGAGCTGATGCACTCTTGCGAGTTTCGGGTGACGGACGACTGGATGAGGCACTACAGGACGGCTCTGAGGCACTTTGTGCAGCAGCTGAGCTTCGTGCCCCACATGCTGACCGTCGGGAGGCAAATCGAAGACGTGAGTTTGCTTGGAAAACAGCGCCAGCTCCACCTTTACAGCTGCGCTGCCATCGCAAACGTGCGCCAAACTGTTGAAAATGTCAGGAAAACGCAATTTAGCGATTGTTGTGTTTCCAAGAAAGCTGCAGTTTGTAACTTCTCTAAAAAAATAAAATAAAAAAAGTCCACTGACCATTTGGTTCGGAGAAAACATTCCAGTTCCTGTTTTGAGTTCCCCTGCCTTCCCGCTCAGCTCAGACCCTCGACTGGCCCTGACCGCTAACACAGTCTGAGAATCACATATCACGATGCTTCACACAATGAATGATTGCTTCAGTTACAATTCTACATATGCGGTACGATCCTCGTAAATCATCAAACATAATCGCCTTTCTGATTTTATTCTTCAAACGCAACTTCTTTTAATAATCGTCTGCGTTTAATGCTATCCACCATTTTATTCATCACGTTATTCATTTCTTGATCTGCTTTTTATTACATCAACTCTTTGCATAATCATCGATAAATCAAGATACAAGATTACTTATGTGTCTCGGGTTTGTGTGATCTGTTTTCTGCGTTAACCTGGAAAATCTCACCACTCTATGCCAGTTTTCACAACACTATATATATATTTATATATTTTGTGATCCAGATGCTGACCGTAGATCTTTCGATACGTGTGTTTGGTGTCGACCGACTGGACTCCGCTGGCCCGTCAGCCGACTCGGACCCTGACTCGCCAGAGTCCGGCGCCGAGTCGGTCAGCCGGTGGGAAGCCGAGCTGCTGCGGGAGATGCTGCGGGAGTGTCTGCATGCTGCCAACGAGGAAGACGAGGACGCAAAGGCGCATGTAGGCGGAACAAAAACCATCTGTTTTTTCTCTCTTTTTTTGTTGTTGTTGTTTTTGAAGAAGACGTAACGAACGCGTGACACACGTTTCCCCCCCGACTCTCTGTCTGCTCCTCAGGACGCGGAGCAGCTGAAACGGCTGCGGGGCTTCCTCCAGGCAAACAAAGATCTAGGAGAGGAGTTCTCCTCCGAGCTTCAAGCTATCGACTCTCTGGAGGCAAAAGGAGGAGAAGAGGGTTAAAAGAGAACCAGAGAATGAAATACACTCTATGTGGACTTATTGCTATGAACAAGTTGGAGTACATAGTTTATTGTTTCGACTGTATGCACTTATTAAAACGGGAGGCAAATTCTAAATGTAAAATTTTTTTTTAAGAAAGAACTTTAGCTACCAATAATATCAACGGTCTGTTTGTACAGCTAGCAAAAATATCCAAAGATAACGTTTTTGTTTCTTTATATAATTTACTGTTTTAATATCAAATGGGGCTTGACTTAAAGGGCTTTTTTTTTTATATGTTTTATGTTGGAGAAGGCTATTAGTTTATTAGTTTATAGTTTTTCTCCATCTTTAACTACAATAATCCTCCATTACGACATTTATGTCTGTGGTTTTAGCAGTGATTTGATTCACAGCTTTGAGTGTTCAAACAAGGTCAAAATCCAACATTCAGGTTCAAATAAAACGTAGAAAAATGAAATGTTTGGTCCGTTGTTTCTTCGCTGTGGTCGTGGTTCTCGGCAATAAACCTGATCCTGTTGGGAAAAACCTTAAATCAGGGTATATATATATTTATATTCATGGTCTGAACCTGACCCGAAATTCAGGCCAAAATGAATGGCTTTGTGGTCGGATCGGGCCTCTGCGGCTGGTTCATTGACAGAGCGCACAATGTGTTAATCTATTTGTAGTCTTAAGTAGAGGAGAAAAGAAATAAAGGTTGAGAAGTTTATTAGGCTGTAACAAGTGCTGCACAGCCACTGCTCTGACCAATCACACATCTCAGGAGATGGAGCAGGAAGACGTCAAAGAAAAACTAAAAAACAGGACAAGTTACACGAATCACAGCCTAAAAACAAACGTGGAAATAGATTAATTTAAATAATATGTCAGGTTTACTTCAGGCCCGCGTCTATAAATACAGTTAATTAGTTTTGGTCAGATTGGAGACGATGCTGATGGGCTTGGGTTGGGTCAGGTTAAATTTTTATTTTTTACATTTTTTTATTCATGATATAATTGGAGTTCCTGCCAAGAAGAGTAGTCAAACATGCAGCCAGTATTAAGATGGGAGCTTGTTGAAGATGTCGTGACATGACATCTTCAGAAGGTTGACGTGACGAAACACCAACATGAGCGAGTCTTTATGAATATCTATGAAGCTTCATTTGGTAAATAATGACACTTTTATTGTAAAGTTGCATTAAAAGTCCATTAAAAGTGCCAACTTTGCATTCTTTTGTGAATAATGACACTTTAATACAAAAGTTATCACTTCTAACGGACTTTCAGTGCAACTTTTAAAGTCATTATTTGTCTTTATTTATGGAATGACACTTCATGGCAACATTCATAAAGTCTCCTTCGTGTTCATGACAGTGTCATGTCAGTCTTATGCGCATTCCCGTCAAATAAAGTGCTACCACGCTAATAATCTCTAGTTGCAGACCTACAGTTCGTATTTATGCCGCAAAATTTCTTCATCCAGGTTCCTTAGAGACGGAGGAACTTTTGATCAATGTAGAATATGTGAAGTTACACAGCAAAATGACACGGCACCTTATAAAAAGAACCCAATACACAAGAGCACAATCCCAGAGCGTTGTGCTCTGGGTTTTTTTACTCAGATAGAATTAGGGTTTTTGTGAAGCAATCATAAATCATAAAAAGCTCCGAATATCAGCCAGTTTTGACCAAAACGGTTCAGATGTCCTCTGGAAAAATATTTCATCCTTCAGCATCATGGCGAGTCAAAGCATGCTTTCAAAGTGGGGGGAAAAAAACAAGGAAAAAAAAAAAACAACTTGTCAACTTTGTCTTTGTTGGAGGATAATTCATATTTTTGGAATGAAGAACTAAAGGTTTCAGAATACAAAAAATAGTGATGGATTTTGGAGAAGCCTTTGTTGAGGTCAAGATGTGTGTTGGCTGTCAAACTCCGACCAAAGACTATAAAAAACTGAAAACACAGGAAAGGAGAAAAAAAGAGCTTCAACAAACCATGAGATAAAAAGTGTGAAAACTAGAATACTTTTAACACACTTTGTTTTGTTTTTTTGTGTTTTTTTTTTTTTATCTGAACTGAATCGGTGTGAGTTTCTTTCCAGACACAGTCCTGCTGTCATCATGTTACATGGTAGCAAACGTCCGTTTCAACCGGTGCGAGTTCACTTTGGCACGACTCTAAATTTAATGCTTCATTTTGAGTTTTGAGTTTTTTTTATTTTTTTATTATTGGTTACAAACGCAACGACATGGAAGTGGATTTTATGGTTCGGACCGATTCTAGATCGATCTTTATACTCCGTTCCATCCTGTTGTTGCTGTTTGTCGTGCCTCAGAGGGCCGACCTTTTTTCAGGTGAAAAGTTGTTTTGTTTTTTAACTTTAAAGCGTGTGAGCAGGCCTGAGGCGTTCAAATGAAACCACAGTTACTATTGATGTTGTGAAGCCGCGGGCGTTGGGTGGAGCGTGGGGGTTGCTGGTTGTTTGTCCGCTTCGGTGTCTCGTTCTGTTCGCCTGAATCCTCTCCTCTCTGTCTGAGATGCACATAAAACATGCCGCTAAATCATTGCGTTTTATCCACATGTTTAAAACACAAATCAAAGACAGATTGGGTAAAAAAAATTCTTTTTTAAATCAATTAAATTTGATAGAATGATTAAGTTTTTTTTTTTTCTATTTTTTTTTACAAAATATTCACTTAAGCCTCCAAAAGAGAAAAAGCAAAAACAAAAACGAGAGTAATTGTTTTTCTGCTCCACCCCGTGAACTCCTTATTGTGGTTATATAAAAAAAAAAAAAAATCATCACATGCATGCTGCAGTTTTGTGTCTGCATGACAGAAAAGTGTGAAAACCAGAAAAGCTTTTCCTGCCTCTATAACCTTTCGCACACTATCAGTCTCTCTCTCTCTCTCTCTCTCTCTCTGGTTGTGCAGCAGAGTGCCTTCACCTCCACCTGCAGAGAGCGCGGCAGATGGGCACCTGGCTCTGAGGGCGCCATGGAGACGGAGGGCGCCGCCGTTCGCTCCATCTACTACGGCCGTATCGGGAGCAAAGTCACCGAGAAGCTGCTGGAGAAGTTCGGACGCGACGGCAGCTTTATGCTGAGGGACAGCGAGACGGTGCCCGGGGCCTACTGTCTGTGCGTGAGGTGACGTCTCACTTTTCACTTTTCACCTTACAATGTTGGAGGGGTGTTTTTTTTTTTTTGTTTCTTTTATTGGTTTTGATCTAAATGTACAAACCAGACAGACTTTTGCTGATTTTTGCCTGGCGTTTTGCTCTTGGCAGCGTTTTCTCTGTTGGTTCCACAGATGCAGCTTAAGACTCTGCCTTCACGGCTTTTTTCTTTTTTTTCTTTTTCTTTTTTTTTTTTTTTTGCCGTTTCTCGATTTCAACAGTTTTCTCGCATGTTTCCGATACAAGATGCTTAGCAGAAATGAAACGTGTGTCCGTGGAAGCTCTCGCTTCGCAGCTTGGCGCCCAGACTCGAGAAATAAACATAAGGAACGGAACAACAAAAGTTCCCAGGATGCAGGCAGAAATGACTGACGGCCAACGAAAGCCTTCTCGCCAGCCGTGATCTCGCCGTTTTCATTTTTTGTCTACGACAGCACCGTCTCTGCCAAACCGCTTCGTTACTTAAGAACGGCTCAGTTTTCTGTAACTGGAAGCACTGAGAATATTTTTAGAGGTTATGTAACAGTGGCAGCAAAACTCTCTGAGAACAGGCGGCACAACAACAACAAAAAATCTAAGTCCTTTTTTTATTAATACATCAGGCTTCGTGTTTTTTTTAATTTAGTCAAATCAAATTCCTCTGACGAGACCTTCCTGGCTCATGGTCTTCGGGTGTGACGACGTGAAGCGCTTTAAAGTAAAATGAGGCTTTTTATGTGTAATTATAGGTAGCATGACCGGAACGTCCCCAACAACGGAGCTGTGAAAAGAAATGGGCGAGTCTCTGACTAATATTATAATAAAAAATAAAATCTCTTCAGCTGCACTGCCAAAAAACAAAAAGCACCATAAACATATTTCTTCTTTTTTTTTTTTTTTTTTTTTTACTTCTTTTTAACATCCAACTTACACATAAGCCCCCAAAATTGATTCATATCTCTATCAGATTTAGGTTTAAGATCATCTTTTTTTTTTTTTTTTTTTTTTAGCGACATGTTTTCTTCTGGCTGGCAGTAATTTTTACGTCTCGGAGCGACCCAGACACAATCTCGACTTCAATCTTGTTCCGTATCTGCGGAGGGAATCAGATAAACTCTCAAAGTCCCCGCAGAGATTACGACTCATGAGAAAGCGTTTGAAAGTTTTGATGCCAAAAAAAAACCCATCTTTCCAATGATCATTAAAATCATTTTCAATGTAGAATTAAAAAGTATACTTGTTAAAAATACAAAAAGACTCATTACCGTTTTGGTTGAAAGTACGGAAGTTTGAAATCCAAATCTGTCTAATTTCACATCTAAAGTATCCTGAATAATTTTGGTGAATTGACTGTAAATCTTTCAGCTCTTTAAATAGATTCCAATATACTACCTAAAAAAAATACAAAAGTAATAAGTAATCAGCCTCTAAGCCTGATTGTTTGTTGTGCTTCTTGGTTATGAATCTTTGATGTCGACATGGGGGAATTTTGTCTAAATGTTTTGCAGAATAGTTGTATTTTTATTATTATTATTATTATTATTATTATTATTATTAGTAGTAGTAGTAGTAGTATTAATTGTAGTGCGCCCATCCGGCCGTATGGCAATCAAAACTATTGTCTGTGGATTTATCACGTTCCCTTCGTGACGTGTCTTTGGTTTACTTCAGTCTCAACGAAGATGGGAAAAACGAAAAGCTAGACCCGCCGAGAGAGGGAAAAAATGAAAACAGAGCAGAGAGCTGTGAAACCACATGCGACAAACAACATGTGCACATGTCACAACAAGGCCTCTCCAGGAGATCCTTTTTGCGTATTTTTGCTCTTTGCCCTGCTGCATAACTCTCGATTGTTCCTGACGGGCGAAATCCGTCCACAGAGCATGATACTGCCGCCACCATGTTTGATTGTTGGTAAAAATGTGATTTTTCTTAGATGTTGTGCTAATTTCGCATCAAAAGTTTCACGTTTGTTAGTTTGCTGGATACTTTTCCAAAAGAAAAAGAAAAAAAAAGATCCTGGGATGCATGGAGATGTTTACTAGCCGCTGTGAAACGGGTCTTTGCGTCCTTTATGGCCTCGAACTTCTCTTTGTTGTTTTCAAATCGTGAAATATAACCAGTCCAGGAGAGCTCTGCAGCGTTTCAGATGCTCCTGGTTGAATCATCAACCCTCCGTTGAAGTCACGCCGGCAGGTCAACCACTTCCTCGACGTTCCCGGTTCTTTCTTGTGGATGCCGTCTCTCACTGTGGTTTACTGAAGAACCAAACGCTTAGAAATGACCTTTTGACCTTTCCCCGACCGATAGGTGGTAGTGAGTTTGGTTTTCGTCTGTTCTTGGATTTCTTTCGGGAGGTGTTGCGTTTTTAGACACGTGTCAGTGTGCCGCACGCGTCCGTTCTGATTTCTTGACTCGACATCGACGTGGTTTTCCTCAGTTACTGCTTTATCTGAGGCCAGGCTGGTTTCCATGGCTTCTTTTCATTCACATTTGAAATCAGTACTCTAAAACTGCTCTTTGCATCAGATGTCTTTACTTGTCTTCAACATTTAAATTTGACAAAAACTGAAAAGAGGAAAAAAAATCTGGACGAGCAAATACTGGTGTAAAGGGAAAAACATTCTGAATACGTTTCTAGACGAACAAAAAAAAAAATCAATGTTCAGAAAATGTGAGCAATAAATGACTCCAGTTTCAAATCACATGCCGCTGCTCCTTTATGCAAATATCACTAAATCACTTAGACTGGTGTATCACAGATTAGCCATGTTTTAAATCACAATGTTACGCTTCAAAAAGACTCTCCGTTAGTTTATTTCTCAGCACTCGTTTCTGTCTTAGGCGACGACGCGTCACTCGGGGATTTATGAAAAAAATCCCCCAGAGTTATTACTAGAATCAAAGTTTAAATTTAACACAAGTTGTACTATTAACTATTTCGGGTCAGAAGATACTTCCTGATGAGAAATGTCAGCACCAAACCGGACAAAAAAACAAAAACAGAACCAAATCGGACATAATTCGCTTCTAATGATCTGGATCTGAAACACTTTTGAGCGACGAACCGAGAGCATCTCATCGGTCGATAAGGTGAAGCTCTATGAGCTTCAGGGCGTTTTGAGACGTTTTATCTCTGCTCACGCTAAACGATGAGATGGATGCCGTCCATATAAAACCCTCCAAAGAGGCTGAATGGCGCTCGATGTCCTCAAAGCTCACCGTTATCGATAATATGAGCAACTCCACCAGAGACACAGAGGACGTCTGTCTAAAAATCTTTCTCACCTCAAACAAATAAATACGTCGCCACTTTCCTAAAACAATGGCCTACGTTTTTTTTTTGTTTTTTTTGGTCTAAACTAATTTTGGTCAAATCTTTTGCCTTGGTCAAACCTGCAGAACCAACCCACTGATTTCTGACTGTCGAGTTTAATCAGCGTTCAGTCCGTCCCGCCTCTAATGGGTGTTCACGGGTCGGACCAGGAACCAGAAACTGTTTTGTTTGCTTGTTTGTTTTTTCCGACTCATTGCCTGGCTCTTCGCAGAATCCCAATAAAACCCTAAAGAAAAACGATTGTTTTCTACACTAGGAAAATATTCACAGTCAAATCACAGAGATTAAGTAGAAATTAAAATAATGTTAACGTATGTGAATCTGCTCATTTAGGAGCTGCAGCCAGGTCTCGTTTCTGAAGAAATCGACCACACAAAAAGACAAAAAGAAACTGAAACCCCCTCAACCCCCCCCCCCAAAAAAAAGTGTTGAAAGCACTGATTAAAATTAAAAAATATTGCGGTAAAAAGAGAATGTTTCAGGCGAAAGCGACAGGGCTGAGCAGAGCGACTGATGTCTGTTTTCACAGTGAGTGTGCCCCGAACATCAGTGAGTCACCGTCGGCCTCAGATCCAGATAACGTGCTAGTTTCAGACGTTTTCTTATTTCGGTTTCGCAGAAGTGGTCTGAAAGCAGTTTCTGTTTCACAGGAAGGCGCCCTTCGTACACACCTACAGGCTGGAGCGCGGCGGCGGCGGCGGCGGCGGCGGCGGCGGCTGGTACCTCCAGGTGGGTGAAGATCAGAGGAGCAGGTGACACATGTACAGACTCTGAAACACCGACCAGGAAGTCAGTCGCTGTTTCCACTGATGTACACAAACGCTGCTAAAAAAAAAAAAAAGAAAGAAAGAAAAGACAGCTTGTTTCTCTAAAGATTTCTTCTGGGTTTTTTTGTTCAAAAAATAAAATCACAGAAAATTAACTTCCATAAATAAAATGGAACCAGAACTGATTTAATGAGCCATTCGCAGTTTCACTGTACTGGCCTTGTTGCACTTAGACTTTCATGGCTTAGTCTTTGAGACCAGCATATCTTATTCAATTTAAGGTATTTGCCAAATTAATCCGACCTTATGTGGAAGGGTAACCCTTGGCAACGGCCGCCATCAAGCCTGTGTGATAACTGGAGACGAGTTATTTACGTCGCTGTGGAGGAATTTTGACCTGTGTATGCTCATGGTGCTGCATTTAACTCAAGATTAAAGTCCTTACTTTGACTAGACCACTCCAAATTCTTCATAAAGTCTGTGCTTTGATCCACTGCCGGTGTGCTTTGGGTCATTGTCCTGCTGTGTAATCCCAGGGAGATTGGGCTTAAAGGACCAGTATAAAATTGACTTTTATTGAGATCTACATGATGATGTAATGATCATCAAAAACACTCCTTTCATGCATGTTTGAGAAATCCTTTTATCTCCATGGCAACCAGTCAGCTGTGCAAAACGCCTGGGTGGACCGTGCGCCAACTTTGAGACGCAGTGTCCAAGTTTACAAGCTTCCGCTTCACAGAAAGCAGTGACTTCCCCTCTCAGCTCCCCCAGACTAGCCAGCAGCAATTAGCAAACACCTGGTGGAGCTGCTGCGCTGAGCTCATTAAAGGAGCTATGCTTCGGTGCAACGCTGGTAAAAACGTTGTTAAAGGGTTAAAAGTGGGGCTAGATTGTGATGACTTCCTGAAGGCGGAGTTTCAGAAAAAGCAGGAGCTTCTGAAAGAGACAGAGCCCCAATTTCAAGACGTTAAAAAACAAAGTCAAATTTCTTTTGTCATATTTGATATATACTCCTTTCTATTGACAACTGAAGGTAACATAGTTGATTGCGGTATAAAATGTCAGTATGTGGCTGGAAAACACATAATGCTGCACCTTTAAAGATACAAACTGAACATTCTGCATAAGTAACACAAAGGCTTCTGGGAACTCAGCAATCATCTGTGTTCCCACATGATTGGGAACATAGATGATTGCTGTGAAACCTGTTGCATCTGGTTTCACACCAGATTCAACAGGATGCACATAGCTTCACACATAGTTTCTCTTCTTGGTCGTTTTGTGTTTTCCCGGATGAGTTGTTGATGCTCGTTTGGAGTCATTTTGATAGTCTGGCCACTCCTGGGAAGCTTCTCCAAATCCTTAGAAATGTCATCTATCAGTCTTTCTGTACCGATAGATTTCAGTGACTTTGTTCCTCAGTCTGAATCTCCTTCAGATTGTGGCATGAGGTGTTGCTTCTTGAGATCTTTTAGCCTACTTCATGTTGTCAGGCAGGATTTGTTCAACCAACCTTCATATGTAGCACTGATCTGGGTGGATGTATAGAAATACACAGCAAACACACAAAATCTCACCAAGGACTGTTGGTATAGACTCAAATGTCTTTATTATACTTGAATTAAGACAAAGCCAACTTACAAGTAGCTTCTTAGCAAGATAGGAGTTTTTAAAGTAAATGATCCCATAATATTTTATATCCAAAAAGTTCTAGTTTCACTGGCAGATAATTACACTTAACATGGGAAAAAAATTTTGTTATAAGTGCCAGAGGAAGTAGTACTTTTTCATCACTATTAAGGAATTACTGACTTATGAAAAAGCTATTTATCGCTGAAAAGTTCCTTGTTAGTTAGTTTAGTCACATTTAATGTGTCCTCAGATATTTGCACAACAAAAATTTCTTGGTAAGATTTTGTGTTTTTTCACTGCAGTCTGGCCCGGATGTGTTTGAGGATTTGAAACATTCAAATTAAGTGCGACAAAAAAAAAAAAAACACGACAAGTCTGAAAGGGAACCAAAAAGATTTTCACAACAGTTTGAATATGTGTGTGTGTGTGTGTGTGTGTGTGTGTGTGTGTGTGTGTGTGTGTGTGTGTGTGCGTGTTTAACAGGATACAAGAGGAAGACTGCTGAGGTTTGGGACTATTGAGTCGCTGATCGATCACTACAGAAGCCACCCGACTTCCCATCAAGGCGTAGCTCCCCTCATCCTTCCTCTGGAACGAGCGACGGTACCGAGCAACTGGATTCAAGGTGCGAAGCTAAACAGATTTGAAAGCAAAAAAAAAAAACAAAAAAAAAACCCACCTCCACTCACTACTGCATGCTATTGTTGGTGCAGACTGACTCCCATGCATGATCGATATGAGTCAGAGATTTCTAATGGTTTTGATTTACAAGAGAAGAAGAGATAGCATCTGCCTCACGTCCTCCTGATCTCTTCCACCATTTCCTTCACCGCAGGACTCGTCTACATGGAGATGAACGGCGGCCAGTCTGGCCAGTGAGACCCCGTCGCCACGCCGACCGCTCTCGGATCATCTTCTTCCATCTGTTGCTTCAGCTGAAACCTTTCCATATTTATTTTTGTATTTTCTGATATACATTTTGAAATAAATGTAAATGTTCTGGGAAGATCTCTGAAGAGTGTATGTTTTTTTGCTGGTGTGTGTGGTGAAGTTGTTTCTGCCTTGAATTAATGCAGCGTAATTACGGGGCGTAATCCTTTTGTCTGATCTCCTGTGGTTTCCTCTCTGCAGACCTGCGTTCTTTATCTGAGCTCCATCGCTGCCTGTCTGCGCGAGGCGGCTTCGGCTCGCATCCCCGACGCTTTTCTTCAGATTTCACAGCAAAGGGATTTCCTGTGTGCTTTAGCTAATGGCTCTGTTTTGAACCTCTTTATGTCTGCGGTTCACTCTCCTCCATCTTATCTGAAGGCATCAGAAAGGCTACAGCAGTGAAGGAAGCGGAGGAGCGCACGGCGGGTGCACGCGCGCGTGCGAGCTGCGGGACAAGCTGTTTCACCGCAAGAGTTTTAATTGTTCGTTTGTGCACCACAAGCCTCCACTCGCTTGTGGTATCAGGTAAAACAAAACAAAACAAAAAAATTTGAAGCTTTTGCATTGGACTGCTCGTTTGCAGGGCATGTGTGGTTTTATTTACTTCCTTTTTGTTATATGAACAAATTAATTATCGAGGTGTTGAATTTGTCACCTAAACTTTTAGCTTTTGCTGCATGCAACTGGCATTTAATACAGTAAAGAATTTCACCGGACTTTTTCCCTTTTGTTTTTTTCCTTGTAAAGTCCCTTGAGACATTTTATTTTCCAGAAGCATAAACATGTCAGAAGTCTCCAAATGGTTCAAATTTGGGGTGAAGAATTTGCAATAAAATGTTGTGCCGTTGTGTTACCCCACACCACTTTCAGTTTGTTGATTTTGGCCCCCGGTCTGTGTAAACATTTTGGACACCACTGCTTATTTTGGACACCATTTTGGACACTAAGAGCTTATTTACATCAATAGCTTTTCAAAAAGAATAGTCTAATATTTTTTAAATAAAGCCTTTTCTGTTTTATTGAACATTGTAAGGAGTACAAGTTTTGCAGAACATCAAAATAAACACTGGAACAATCTCAGCTTAGAACACACGTGCAAAAATCAAACGACAAAACACTCAAAACATGTGCAAACAAACAATATCCGATATGTAACAGAGTTTGTACAACTCCAGGTCAGTATTTAGTTCCAGTTTATTTTGCCATCGCAGCCCTTCTCTGTTGGCTTCTCAGTAAAAGACGTAAAACCTCCACTGAACTACAAAAAAATCCTCCACCATGTTTCACAAATTGCTTGTGTACCGGTGGCCTCTGTGTGTTGACAAGGGTTTAAATTACAATGTTCTAAAGTAATAGACAAACCCAGAAGTACTGCGCCCGATCGTTTTAACTGAGCGTATTGTTTTATTTCAGATCATCTCAGTCATTTCTCCTTGTGGAGTTTTTCAAAATTAACCTCTAGCCAACAGGTTACTTTAAAATTGTTTTTTTTTTTTTTTTCCCCTTGAGGAATAATCTACTAAAAGAGTGTCAGGTTTGATACGTCTCTACGGGTTTGGTTACGTCAAACATTTAAACATGCGTCTAAAACTAAACCCTTAAAATGTCTTGAATTCATTTTAAATAATGTACATTGGCCTTAAATACACTGTTGTTGTGGAAGGATGCTTTTATCTCATATTCTATGTAGTTTATTTCTCTAGTGAGACTTTTCTGTCAGGCAAAAGTTTGACTTCTTTATTGCACTCTGTGACTCGAGGCTACCGCTAACTAGCTGCTAATAAACCATTGATAGCTAGTTAGCTAGCTCTCTTGCGTCTACCATTGGTAAGTGTAAATTAAAGTCAGTTTGCCAGATTATATTTGCCACTGGCTCACTTCTGTTGCCAACCCGTAAGAGGCTGCAAGCATCATGTGCTAAAAAAAAGAAGAAAAAGAAGGCCTAGCGCTATTATATAAAATATTCAGTCTCCTTTTGTACATTTCTTTGGAGATGCAGGTCTTAAATTTCATTCATAGTGGTCTTAAAACATCTTCACTTTTCACAATTTCAGTCTGTAAATAACTAATTTTTTGCTGCAAAATTCACAATCTTGCATGTCGTTTTTCAGATTCAATTAAAAATCTGAATTATTGACGGGATTTTAGCCCAAGCGTCACAGAAGAGGATTATGAATGTATTTAAATACAGTTTCTGCATAAGCTGTTATATATCTGCAGCATTATGTGCCCTCTACATACGTGTGCTGGCTCATCAATGTAAGTATGATACAGAATGACTGGCAGTCAATACACGCCTTCTCCCTGAACTGTTTTAATGGGTTGTTGCAGGCGGCTGCTCTGCGTCCTCCACCTCAGTGATTTCTTCCTCGGCCTTAGTTGTTGGAACAGGATGGAAGAACTGCAAACACAAGAAGAAGAAGAAGAAAAACATCAGAACCAAGACACTAATGCTTATACAAAGTGGGCTGCATATTTGGAGCTGGGAGGAAAATCACAAATGGTTCCCAAAATAGTTTGCAAATTAAATTCAGAAACGTGTGATATGATATCTTTTATTCTGATATGCTTAAATATAGTCCAGGGCAATAAAACTAAGGATATAACTTAAGGATTTGTAGTATACACACAATAAGAAAGAGCTGTTGTATTTAAATTCCTGTAAAACTTTGGAATAAGTTAAATAAGTGAAAACAAAGTCAAACTTGAACACAATTTAAAAGGAAATACAAGGAGGTAATTTTCACAAGATATAGACGTATGGGTGAGAGTTAGCACAAATGTGCATATATAAATTGAGGCTAATGTGTTTGAGTGTGTGGGTATGGATGTGTATGGTTAGACATGTAAAAAAAAAGAAGGAAAATTAAATAACCTATGTTCATTTTATTTTTAATTTGATTTACCGTAATAAGAAGGGTCCATCTGAAATTGTGTGGGTTTATGGGGTAGGAGTTCATAAGTTTCCTACTTCTTCCTACCCCTTTTGGAGAATGTCAAGATTATTGTGGTACAAAAATGTGTGTTTTTACATTCCTTGTACATGTGTGTGATTTTATACTTCTATCATTCTAGAAATAAATAAATGAACTTTATGTCAACTTTATATTTCTAGGTGTTTTCACACCTGATAGACTCGGTTCGACTGGGGATCAAAGTTACAACAAGTTACATTTTTCTTCTGGTGCGTTTCGCTTTCACACTGCATTGTGTGAAAAACCTTTGAAAAACTGTTCTCCACATCGCCTGTGGTGGCGCTGCACCCACGACGACACGAAAACATCAGAAGAAGACACAAACTTTCTCATTTGGAAAATGTAAACAGAAATAGAATAGTGTCACATCTTAGTGGTTGTAGAATGTCTTCTGTTTTGTCTGAAGACCACAAACCATTTCTCCAGATAGCGCTAAACAAATGCGTTTGATTTGGTTGTATTTACCCACAATGCCCTGCGGTATAGTTCGCTGCCTGCTTTTTGTAGCGGTCTGTGAAGGCAGCAGTGCCGTGGCGCGTTCAAACCGCGCCAGAGTTTGTTTAATTTATTTTTGTTAAATATTCAGAAGACCTGCTATCTGTCAGGAAATGGGTTGGCGAAGACGAGGAAGGACGCAGACGGACCCAGGGTGAGGTGGAGAAATAAGTTTAATGAAGTCCAACAAGAACATAAAGCCAGGAACCACAGGTGAGTGACGAGACACGAACAAGAACTGCGGTAAATAATCAATAACATGACAAAGACAAGGATGCAGTGGGGAGCAAGAGACAGCTGGAGGTGGTAATGCATCTAAAAGTTGTTTTGCCAACCGCCATAAAAAAGGGAAGAAGAAGAGACAGCTAGAGCTAATAAGGGGCAGACGACGACAAAGGGACTAAATTAACTGATAACACACACACACAACCCCACACGTTCCTTTTTCTAACTCAACACAATCATACTTTTTTTTGGTGCCTCACTGTCTATCACATAAAATCCTCATTTTAAAAAAAGCATTTTCAAGTTTGATTTTGTGAAAATAAAAATAAGTAAATAAATATTTAACCTTTTCACACGGGTGTGAAAAACCTTTGCAAAGTATGAGCGTGTGTGTGTGTGTGTGTACAGTATGAGGACGTGCTTACATTGAGCGGATCGGTCTTTTCCAGGAAATGTTTGTACTTGGCGGGGGGACGAGGAATCGGAGGAAACAGAACTTTGACCAGCCTGAGAGACACAAGGTACGCTTTAGGAAGATTTTGAATCCATATTTCAAAGTCACTTTATACCAACTTTGTTATGACATGGAAAGCTGACACATTTAATGCTGAAGAAAGAAAAAAAAAAAACACCAAGGCTTTCTTTATTACTTAATGAACTCGTTCTCCTTTAACTTCCTTCCTCTTATTGGCTACTTCTGAACATCTCAAGCGTACGTTTTATGAGGAAAAAAAACAGTCTGGTGAAGGCTCTGGCCTGTGGTTTTCTCACTTAAAAAGACATTACTCACATCCTTCTTACTCTTCTTTGAAAGAAACTTCACAGCTTCTGCAAACTTAAAGGCTACCTCTGTTTTTTTTTTTTTGCTTCATAATTATGAGAAGTCATGAGTCAGCTCGGAATTAGTTGAACAACAAGGAGATGAAAAACGGCTACAACGGGTCATCGGTCTACCTCTGATGGCGCAATATCAACAGCACGGCCAGGAGGATCATGGGGATTCCGAGCGAAATCAAGGCGATTACGAGAGGATCGAGTCTGTACGTTGGCTGCTCCACCGCTGCATATGCACACAAACACACACACACACACACACACACGGTGATGAGTTATTTCACTGGAGACGTCGCTGCACTTCAGCTTGAAGTCGTCAGAGTGAAAACAGGGATGAATCGACAGTCAGATTGTTCAATTTGAGAAAATAAAAAAATAAAACTTACTGACTGTGGGGCTCCACTCGCTCCACTGGGTGCACCAAAAGCAGTTGGTCGATATCTTCGTCCTCATCCTCACCCTGTAGGTGGGAGCGGCAGCATTTGGCTCTACGTATTGCCGCTTAGCTGAAAATTTTCTCGGTTTTTCCTGTTTTGAGAAGATTATTTTTCGTTTCAGGTGGTTGATTCAGGTTGAGTTACACTGTGGCTGGTGTGCAATTTACAGTGATGTGAAAAGTTTTTGCCCCCTTTACTGATTTCCTATGTTTTTCCATCTTTGTTGCACAACATCAGACCAATTTAAACAGTGAAAAACACCAATAAATAAAGAATGCAGATCTTAAATTATTAAACATGACCGATTATACTTCCTTAAACGAGTTAGGATAAATCAATGTGCTACAAAAATGTTCTTTACATTTTTTTTTTTGCACAAAATCATTCTTGGATAAGATTTTAGTTTCACAGTTCTCCCTAATTTGAGTTTCTTTAAGATCGAATAGCTTTAGGGTCTTTGTCACTTTAAATCCTTTCAATGAAAGAAGCTGCTGCTGGCCACGCCCACCAACTCATCGTTTGCGCCCATGTGTGAAAATGGGTGCACAATTATACAACTGTGAAAGTTGAATAGTAGCGTTTGAAAAGCAGAACTGGAGCCTCCTGCACAATCAACAAGAGTGCAGCAAGTGGTTTCTGGAAGTGAAATCAATAACTCAACACTTTCCTTTTCCAGCAGCCGTTGTACAACACATACAGCGGTAAAACCAGCTGACCAAACAAACTGAAACTCAACTTGGGTTGTCAGTTGATGGGCTGGCCTTGGTTAGGGTTGCCACGTGAGTGGAAGCAACTGCTGATTTGTGGCATTACATTATTACTCATTTTCCAGACCCCAAAAATTTTAACTTGTTGCCAAAAAAAACAGCCCATGTTTTTAAAGTACATGGGCTGTTTTTAGAAACGGTGGAAACCGAAGTGGAAGTACTAAAAAAAAGTGCAAAATGTGAATTTTGCATAATAGCTCTCCTTTAAGAGAGAGAATAGTCCAAACCTGCATGGCCCTGTGAGAAAAATGATTGCCCCCTGCTGCTAAACCATAACTAAACTGTGGTTTGTCTGACACACACTGCCTCTAGCCCAGTGCTTCTCAATTCCAGTCCTCATGCCCCCCCTGCCCTGCATGTTTTAGGTGTTTCCCTGCTGCCACACGCCTGGATTGAATCCATGGGTGATTAACAGGCTTCTGCAGAAGAAGGCCATACAATCATTTGGATCAGCTGTTCTGAAATAGAGGCACATGTAAAACATCCAGAGCAGGGGGTCCTGAGGCCTGGAATTGAGAAGCCCTGCTCTAGCCACACCCAGCTGATTACTGCCGCACCTGTTCCCAACCAAGACATCAGTTAGGACCTCCCTGATGAAGGGAAGAACACCAAGCGATCCTCAACATCCACACATGATGCTGAGGAGGAAAGAACGTCAAGAACAAATGAGGGAAAAAAAAAACAGTAACTAAACATGGGACCGTGGCGAAGCTTCCCAGGCAGGCCAACCAAAATTACCCCGAGAGAGCAGTGAGGGTAAGTGAGAAAATAAATTTAATTTATCTAGAACCTTTTTCAGACAGCTGTCACACAATGCTTCGTGACAAAAATAGTAAAAAAAAAAAAAAAAAAAACAGTAAAACCAATGAATACACAAAGAAAGAATCAACACTGAGACACCAAAGTGTGACAAACATGAAAAGATATATTCAATTAGAAAGCAGGCAAACACTCTTTCATACCACTCTGTAGACACTTTGAGACAGACATACCTGGTCGCCGAAGTCCAGCTGGTAATCAAAACAATGTGATAGTAAATTATTGCTTGGCACATCCCAGTTTACGTGAAGGTTCCCGTCCCGGATCGATGCATCAACGTTTGCAGGAGGATCCGGGAAATCTGCGGCCAAACCCAAATAACCAGACGTTAGCGTCGAGCCCGAAATGACTCAAAACGGGAAATTTGTTTCCAAGAAAAACGATGTGAAAAGATAATCGGGTTTAAAAGAACAGTCAAACATAGGCATTTCACTCCAAACTTGCATGACAGTAATCTGATTTATTTATGGGACTCAGTCCCTTCTAATAGCTGCCCAGCCGTCTGAGGGTCATTATAGATGGAAAAGCGGGTGGGGAGTGGAGTACAATTTGTGTCAAAAAACTCAGAGCTTTCGAGATTGAGCTCAGTAATTTTCTATGACAAAAAACAAGGAAGTTTGAAAAGTTAAACTTCTTTGGAACTTGGAAATGTTTTTGACTTTGGCAAGTCGAAAATGTCTGACCTTTTCTAGAAAATTTCTGGGTTTAATGTAAAACTTTGAGGTTTTTTTCTAGCACATTTTTGTCTTTTGAAACTCAAGTTTTCATGTTTTTCTTTTTTTTTTTTTTTTTTTGTCCTAGAAGATTCCTGAGATTTTCGGGGGCTGAAATGTATTCCTCTTTATGGCCCTAATAGACCATAGACCGTTGTATGGAAGAACATTAGGGCCACAGGGGAAAAAAAAAATTTTGGTCTCAATTTTTTTTCCAATTGACCTAATATTCTTCTTTATCATGAAGGGTGGGTAATTATTAAACATATTTATGGTTGTGTATTTTGACTTAACGCAGAAACAACTCTCCATGATGATGGGGGGGAAAAAAGTATCAGTGTTTTTTTTCTCTGTTTTTCCCACCATAGATACAGCAATACATGTTAATATTTTTTTAAAATGTGATTAAATGCTGTCATTGTGATCTGCTTGGGGATAAAACTGCTCCACTTCAACTTTAGAATGAGTCTCATCAGTTAGTTTTGATTTTATTTGCTTTTTTGAGCAGTATTTTGTGTTTATGGGGCTTTGACTGCAGTTGGGAACAGTAATCAGAGAATCTATTGCCAAAAAGAGTGAAATGAACTTAAATTTTCATATTTAACATCTCTTTTATCATCTCAGTGCATCACTGTGCAGCCACTATATAATTTTGACCAGACAAAAATGTGTCATTGCAGCTCTCAGATGCTTTCATATTCAAAGTAAGTAAAGTTTTGAAATAACAAAAAAAAAATTATAAAACTGCGTCAACATGAAGCAGAACCAACCAGAAATAACTCCTTTGCATAGACAAGCATACACAGGAAGAGCTTTTCTACTTCTTCAAAATCTGGAGGTTTTAACAGGAAGGTGTTGCTCCATCAGCAGGGCGTCACAAGACGAAAGCTTTTATGTTCCTAAAGCCCAAATAAGTTCTGATCTCTGACATTACGCCCCGGGTTGTTAATAAAGTGCCTGGTACAGTCCAAAACTGTCAAGTTTTATTCAGGTTACAGTGTCAACACTTTAATCTGATCATTTCCTGTGAAAGACGACTCATGTTTTCAACTAGACAAAACAATGAGGTGCTATTTTTAGCTGTGGGACTCTACCGTCTGGTGTGGAGTAAAAATTTAGCAGAAGTGGAGTTATTAATGACACTAAAGGTGTGGCTCAGGTATGATGGGTGCTTTCCTTTCTTAAAATTCTCAATTCGGGTTTTAAATTCTCCTTTTTAAAACCCCTGTCATCAGTCCTACGATTGCTTTTCTTAATGGTTTTTTTTTATGTCTCAGAAAACAAACACAGATGGATTTGGACTCATCATATTTTCATCAACATAATCTTATTATCTTGTTTCAGGTTATTCAAATCTGTGCTTTCAGTACTTTGCAATACTCTGCCAATAAAAGAGCTGAGTGACACAGACAGGAAGTGGAGAATGAGTCTGCTGCTGGCACTAACTTTAAGGACTTTGTAAAAGCAGGTTTGGACGTTGAAGTTTTCCTCAATGAAACTACAAATGTTGGTGTCTTTCATTGGGATCTTATGTGACTGACCAACACAAAGTAGTGCATAGCTATGAAGCGGAAAGTGAAGGATGAACGGTTTAGAAAGTCTCTTCAAGGATGTACGGAAGAGGAATGGGGCCACTGGGGGGAGAATTCTGAGATTAAAGTCAGAATTTTCCGAAAAACTTATATTTGTTTTTGTTTTTTATTTGGTCAGTGGCACCTGTTCTCTTCCGTAGGTATCTCTCCATCTGCTTCACGCATTTAAAAACTGATGTTTTTAAATTATTATTTATTCTAAACTTTCCTCAAGCTCAATCAGATTGGAACCCACAGAATGTGCAAATGGTTATTTTCAAGTCTTCTATCAGACTATCAATTGGATTTTGGTCTGGACTTTGACTGGGCCAATCCAAGGCGTGAATAGGCTTTGAACTATTCTGTTGTTGCTCTGGCTACAGGGCTCAAGGTCGTCCTGCTGGAAGGTGATCATCCAACAGGTTTCCTTCCCCATCTTTTTTTTTTCCCCCACCAGGGGGTCCTTTTTGTGGGCTCTAGTGTCCCTTTTTTTTTTTACATTAGGCTGACAGGAAAGGGGGAAGCAGAGGGGGGAAGACATGCGGCAAATGTCGTTGGGTCCGGGAATCGAACCCGCGACGGCTGCGTCGAGGACTGAAGGCCTCCAAACGTGGGGCGCGCTACCCTCTACGCCACGCCCCACCATCCCCATCTTTACTCGCATCAATCTTTCTGTCAACCAGTTTCCATGGAGATGGGCCATTCAAGGACTGAACTGTTAGATATTCAAATATATCGCTTTCTCTCAACTCCTGAGCTGCCTGCCTGAGATTCCTGATCTTCACGGTGCTGTTTGTTGTCAAAGAAATAATTTTACAGTGTACTCGGTCAGAACAGTGTGTGAATTTGAAGATTACTCAATATATCCTCGTCGAACTCGGCGGTGTAACGCGTCCTGGCGCCACGCTGGATCACGTCAAAGTCGACGACTACAGACTTATTCTGGCCGCCATCGATTGTCCAGGATATGAAGCCAATGGCGTTCGCTGAGCTTTGGTTCCGAGAATCGACCAAGCGCTTATTCTCAAAGAGCCTGTAAAGAAACAAACAAAATCAGCCTCACAGTCGCGTTTCACGCGTTTCTAAGTTCAGGGGAGTCTTAATGTTTTCTGTTTGGAGCGGATTACAGTGCCTGGGATTACCTGACAGAAACGGACAGCTGAGCGCCCGTCTCCAGAGCGCGGAGCGACCAGGAACAGTTGAGTTTGTTCGCTCGGGACATCGTACAGACGACAGACGCCCCCTCCAACTCTTCTTCTCCGTCATCGACTAAATCCTTCTCGTCCTGCAAATGAATGGAAGAGGAGGAGATTTAGGAGAAACTAAAACGTTATTAGAAACTAAAATGTCGCATGTTAAAAGCCACAAGGGGATTTTGAATATGAAAGAAAATTTTGGTGTTCTTACAGAACAGGTGTCGACGTCTGGATCATAGTCCGCGAGCTCTGGTAGAAGAAAATAACATAAATCCAGATTTAGAACAAGCGCGAGAACGTTCTTCATTACGTTCACTGGAGGTTCACGTAGCTCATCATCATGTCGGTTCATGTCTAGTTTCTAGAAACATCTTGGTACACTTGAAATGAGACAAAACTAACTTACAAGCAACTTTTCAGCAAGATATAGGAGCTTGTTTTAAGACAATAATTCCTTAATACTGATGAAAAAGTTCTAGTTCCACTGGCAGGTTGTCACTTTTAAAAATGTCTTGTTATAAATGGAAATGATTGTCTTTTTTTCAAATTAATATAAAGGAATAATTCACTTAAAAGTTTTACATCTTAATGAAAAGTTAAGTTTTGTTTTAATTCAAGTGTATTAAGCTATGCACTTGAGTTAAGTGCATATTTTAATTCAATTTTTGGTCTCTAAACAAGACCAAAAATATTTGGTAAGATTTTTAATTTTTTTTTGCAGTGAAGCAAGTTTGATTCAATGTGCCATTCTGAATTCATCAGCTCTGTGTTATATCTTTAAATCCTCGTTCTTTGGAGTGTCAAAAGGAAACAAAATTCTGTGATTCCCTCCTATAGTCACGCATATTTAGTTATAATTGCGAGTAAGTTGGAATGTGTAAGAAGACACCCACCACTCTGTGAGACCCGCAGCAGCAGGAGAAAGCTGTACCACAGTACTGGAAGAGCAGGAGAGAGCTTCATAGTCGGTACAAAACTGCCAAAACACAGATATCAGATTCACACGACAGATGTAAGGAATCCTCATCGATATTAGACACTTTTACCTTTTCGTGAGTAAGCGAATACCTGGTTATGTCCATCCAGACATGAGTTTCAGCCTCAGATTTTGGGGAGTCGTTGGACCACAAGCAGCAAAGAAGCGACTGACTGAGTTTATTGCGGGTAATTTCCTGGCTATTTAGACTTCCCCTTTTTAGCTTCCCTCATACACAGCCTGACTTCTTGTAAGCCACCTCAGAGTGGGCGCAAACGGATTTAAAGAAACTGCTTTTCTGGTTTCTGTACTGGTTCTCTACACGATGCCTTCAAGGTTTCAGAAACTCCGTTTTCAAGCACAATTAAGAGACACAAAGAGTTATCTGGGCTCCACTGCGTTTACACACACAGCTACTTCAAGAAATGGACACAGCTGTGACCTCTTACTGTACATATCAGCTCATACCTTAGTAGAAAAACTTAACAGAGCCTTCTGCCTGTTAAGCTACAGAAAAACGATTAGATAAAGAGTTAATAGAGTGTCATTACCTCCTTCTGTGTCTCTACGATGCCGCTGAATGCATTTCTCTTTCTGCCAGGAGACAACGAGACGATTTTGGGGAAATACGAAACATGACGTCACCTACTGTACAAAGCTTCAGGAAACCAAAAGCAGGTTTTCTTTTTCTTTTTTCTTCCCCTCATCACTTTGTTTTTTTTGTCACATTGCTCACTGTGTACGCTGCGCACATCTTAGTACTGGCACACAGTTTTACAGCTTGAAATGTGAACATTTCGTGGAAAATGCTCTAGAAGAGCAAAATGTACATATTTGGGTTTTAATAAATTAGAATTTTTTTTATGTATTTAATACAACTGATATTGTGAAGATATTTTTTTTAAATGTTTGTATTTTGATTAACAATCAAACCCCAAAATTCTGTTTCTCGTAATATGTAAGTATTGCAATAGATTTTTATTATATTTATTTTTTTATATAAAAAAAATTTTTTGCTAAAAAAAATTAATAAAATGCGGTGTACTGTATATGCATTTAGCACATAGTTGGGACTCCTCCAGCGGTGTGGCCCGGAGGTCAACAGCCCACTTTTTCTCATCTTCCTGTTTCACAAAACCCCACAGACTCTAACCAGGTCAGGCCAGTTTGCTGGTCAATCAACCTGAGTGTTTGGCGAACGGTTGCCAAGTCTTGTTGGAAGATAAAATCTGTGTCACCATAAAGCTTTTCAGCACAGGGAAGCGTGGCGTGCTCTATAACTTTGAGGTAAGACTTTGGACTGGGGGGAAACTCGGCTTCATTTCTCTTCAAATCACTGCTGGACTTCAAGCAACGTGGATCCACTTATCCACTCTTCCTCTGGCCTGACCTTGGTTTAGAAATTAAATAAAAACTTTACCATCATAATCTGAAACGTGTGACTTCGGTATACCGAGGAACACTCCATTTATAGCTTTCCCACTTTGTTACACTTTTGCACAGAACTCTGAGGACAGACCAGCATCTCTCCCATTGACCTTTGGTGACCCTCTGACGGACAACTATCCAGTCAGCAGTCTTCTACAGGTCTCTGTTGGCTGTAACATTTCTATGTTCAAAATCGACTATATTTGGGACTTGAGAAATTTTTATATTTTCTGAAAAAAAATTATTTTTTTGGATGGGGAGAGGATTTATTAGCTGTAACCCATAATCATCTAAATTAACTAAGTAAATGCTGATTGAATTTATATAGATGAATCTTTTAGTCTGAGATTATTATTTTTTGAATGAGAAGACTTGAATCATTTGCATTTTTCAAAATATTTTAATTTATTAACATGCACCAGTGTATGTTTCTGAAACTAATTTTAATTCTGACTTTAACAACAATAGCAATAGTTCTCAGTAGGCTTTAAGCCATGGCATTTTAAGCAAGCTAAGCTGAAGTTCCTAATATTGAAAACACTTCAGAATTGTTTTTATTGTATTCCTCTTAAAGTTTCAGAGGTAAAACTCCACTCAATGCCATCGTCAACACTATTTGGATCCTAGTAAAACAATTCAAACTGTGCTGCCGTGTAGTTTTGCAGTTTTGTTCATCGTTCACCAGATTGAGGGTCTAGTTTCTCTTTACATCACACATTTAACCGCTGTCTTTTTTTACTCGGTTGGAGTAAAAAACAGAGTGTAGGAGGCATAGTTAAAAGGTAGCTGAAGGAAATAGTTTTGGGCCAAGTGCAGTAAAATGTGGCTTGCCATTGGTCCAAATCTGGGACATTCAGTTGGTTTCCACTTCGGCTAAGCTGTCACAAAAAATGTCAAAAACAAAAAGATCAAATGAAGTTCAGCGCTGCTACGGAAAGTTAAAACTTGCTGATTGCTGACCTTTTATATTATGTTCCCAAACAGTAAAGTTAGGACGCGGTTTATGTGTTGCTTTAATCCTACCATAGACTTACCACACGTTGCTGGATCAAAACTCTTGAGCTAAAACACGAGTTTGCTGCTCTTATTGCATTACTTTCCTGTTTTTTAACCACGAGAAGAACTTTAAATTTATGCCTGTCAATAAACCTTTTTAATCGCTGTTTTTCTCCGTCTGAGTCTCTCCAGATTGAAATCTCGGATCTCTATTGAACACTAAGCAGAGGGAAACTGCAGCCCATTTCCTTGCAGATCTCTCACGAGCTCAGATGATTAGCTCTGACATCTTGCTTATTGCTCATGTAAGCTAGACGTATTTTAATATCACAGCCAGGTGGCATGTCTGAGAAATATGGACGTAAGAGACTTTCTTAGAAAAAGTAACTGTAAGTTAGTCAAAGGAAAATCTTCTGCTCACGAGTTAAGGTGACGGGTGCAAAGTGACCAGGTAGAGATAGAGGGATGAGACTCACAAATGAAATAAAGGGAGTAAATTTGTCTCGTTGAACTCCACTGAAAATGTGCAGTTCAGTTTTGTTGTAATTGTATTAGACTAAATAGTGTGTAAATGCTTTATGAATGTGCTTTTTATGGACTATGCAAAAATAACATCTACTGTAGAAGAACCGGAAGACACAGTAAACTGAGAGTTTTTCTTTTATTAAAACTTACTCTTTTTTTTAAGCTCACCAGTGTTACTTTACTTACATGTGAAAATGACAGCCTCCTGTTTCCTCTTGAGGAAATGACCAATTATTGCATTTTAGTCCATTTCTGTTGAAACCTCAGGTTTCTCTGACAACCCATTCCACAAACAGGAACCATAATACTGGTGAATAATAAATGACTAAAACTATATGATCATGCAAAAGGTTAAAATAAGATTCATAAATACAAATGTATGAAAAAAACAAGGGAAACAGCAAAACAAAATGCTGTTTTTCTCCGTGCCAGAAGAAAAACAACGAGTGACTGAGGGTCATTGCGCGTAACACAAACCCTGTCAATTCTAGACACTAACAGGTCCCATAAAATTGCAAAAAAATCCTTGGGGGACAGCGGAGTACCTGTTCGAAATTCTGTGAAAGAGTTGTACGGAGCCTGGTGCTGGAAGCCCATTGAAAGGCTGGTTTTAAACTGTGTGATTGTGAGCGTGAGTGGGAATAAAAATACTAGTAGGTAATTCATTCCATATAACACAGTAGGAGTGTAACCGGTAAACCTTTTATGGATGCAAACTCGACTACAAACCAACCTGTTTAGGATTGTATTTAAAACATATCAAATACAAATTTATTGATGGAACTTGACGTACTGTCGTCTTTTGATTGTTGATTCTATGTTGCATTGTGTTTCTGTGTTTGATTTGATGTAAAGCACTTTGAAATACCTTGATGCTGAAATGTGCTAGACAAATAAAATTTGACTGATTGAAGCCCTAAAGTGGAAGTTTCAAATGGAGCATTTGCTAAATGCTATAGGACTGTGGCGCATGCTAACGAAGACGGATATGCTAACTCCGGACGCTAGAACACAAGCTCAGGCAGAATTCGATAGACGGAGAGAAAGAGCATTTTCCATGTAGGCCTGTCACGATAAGAATTTTTTTTTTTTTTTTTCCCCCACCAGGGGGTCCTTTTTGTGGGCTCTAGTGTCCCTTTTTTCATAGTAGGCTGACAGGAGAGGGGGGAAGACATGCGGCAAATGTCGTCGGGTCCGGGAATCGAACCCGCGACGGCCGCGTCGAGGACTGAAGGCCTCCAAACGTGGGGCGCGCTAACCTCTACGCCACCGGAGCACGCCCCACGATAATAAATTTTGCTGAGCGATTAATTGTCTCAAAAATTATTGCAATAAACAATAATATTGTTTGAAGAGCTTTGTACACTGATTTAATGGAAATGACGTAATAATGCAATAGATACACTTTATTTTCAAAAGAACACTTAACACTAGGACTGATAAACAAAACAACCAAAGACTAAAATAAAATGGATTCTCAGTCTCCATTAACAAAAAATGCACTTGAATAAAAACTAAACAACATAAAGCCAAAGTGGAAATAAATACTGCATTCAACCAAAAGAGTGCAGATTATGAAGTCTGTATGCCATATTGCTCTTCAGTAATCATTAGATGTAAATAGAGAAAATGGGCACATTGACTACCTGATGCAATAGTTCACACTACATGTTAGTTCACACACCTACATTTTCCCCTTAAGACAATCTTAGAGTGTCAGTCGTTCTCGATGCAATTTGGTAACAGATCATCCTGTACTGTGTGGTGTGTTACGGTAGATCGTTGTGGCCGCTCCGATCTAAATCAGGGGTTTTCCTCACTGGGAGCTTAACGCAGCCTGTTGAATGTGACAGGCAGCCAATCAGAAAGCACGGATTCTCCTCCATGTTTTCTGAGGGGAAATTAGGAGCGGAATCTGCATCCCGAAGTCCAGCGGGTTGCGGTTTAGTAACCATGATTTGTGGAAACAACATTAATGTTTATAAAACATTTCGTGTTGATGAACCCGGCAACTTTTCAGCTGTTCTTTGTTAACGTGACATAAATAAGTTATAATGATTTTCATTCAGTCAGGACGTTACGCTGACACTAGAGCCACATGTATTGCAGGTAGATTGTAGTAAAGAATTGATTAATGCCTGGTTTTAAAATCAGTAAACTGGACTTGGAGCCATTATTTTGTGCTCGTTGTTGGACACCACACGGCACGATGGAACCGTTATACCTAGGATTTCTGTCTCGGGTAATGTGTGATCTCTCAGGTTTTGAAAATGGGCCAACAATCGGCCGACAGCTCTAAGATGGTGTAGTGTGAACTGAGCATTAAACTAAGGAAATGAGGAAGGGAGGGTCAGTGGAGAGTTGAGCCTTTTTTCATTTAGTGTCATCAACAGAAAGAGAAAATGGCCGGATGAGACGATGAAGCCGATAATTAAAATGAGGTCGATAGTTTTAATTTACGATTAATTGATTTATCGTTTATCGCGACAGGCCTTTTTCCATGTTAGTGCTAAATGTGAGTACACCCCAGTTGTATTTAACAACAAGCTGTCAAACTCCAAAAGAGGCTTGGGACATGCTAAAAGGACATTTTGAGAGAGACACTTTAGCAAATAAACTGTTCTTGAAGAACAAATATTTTAGTTGTGAAATGAAAGAAAACGAAAAAATGTGCAGTTCAGTTTTATTGTAATTGTACTAAATTATATAGTGTGTAAATGCTTTATGAATGCGCTTATTATGGACTATGCAAAAATAACATCTAGAACAGGGGTGGGCACGCCTGGTCCTAAAGGTCTGGTGTCCTGCAACCTTTAGATGTATCTCCACTTCAACACACCTGAGTCAAATAACGAGGTCATTAGCAGGACTCTGGAGAACCTGACTACACTAGGGAGGCGATTCAGCTGTTGGATTCTGGTGTGTTGGACCAGGGAGACATCTAAGAGTTGCAGGACACCGGCCCTCCAGGACCAGGATTGCCCACCTCTGATCTAGAAGAACAGGAAGACACAGTAAGCTGAGAGTTTCTCTTTTATTAAAGCTTACTTATTTTTTTTAAGCTTACCAGTGTTACTTTACTTACATGTGAAAATGACAGCCTCCTTTTTCCTCTAGAGAAAATGCCATTGAATAGCTTTGTGTAGTTTTTACCATGTGGGGGCAGCACACTCCACACTTTGATTAAAGATACTCTACTAGTAAAGTAACAAAGGACTTCTTTCTCCTTATCCGTGGCGGGAGACTCACTTCCTTGAAAGGTCCATGCGACAACATTATAGCTTTTAGACTTCAACCCAGTTTTGCACCATCTAAATCGTGTGACAATAGAAGTTCAGCTGACTGCTTCTGGCTCGTAAGTTGTTAACCTGTTTCTACTTGCTTTCTTTGAGAAATCCTGCTTCAAACGACATAACACAAAGCAACGACATCAAGATATTCAAGATTTCAGACGGTTGAAGTTTAGTATAGTGCAGCACCAGTGTATGTAATTATCGCAGTAATGGCCGCCAAGGAGATCCTGACGTGCAATAAAACAAAACTCATCGATGTTTTATGTGGAGATTACCAATTTATCCTCAACAAAGTTCAGGAGAAGAAGCTGATAACTTTGAGGGAATACAACAATCTCAAGAGCATCAACAAAGAGCATGTGGAGGGCCACGTTGTAGAGATGGTGGACAAGGTCATGAATAAAGGAGAAAAAACCTGCCAAAACTTTCTGGAGCTTCTGCAAACCGACGACATTGCTGAAACCTATCCTGACCTGGAGAACATGAAGCTCCATGATGTTTTACTCAAGCCGGTCCAAGCTACTTCACCTCACAGTGGTAATAAAAAATGCTGGTGTTGCATTATATAGTGTGTAAAATACAGTATAAATATACTGTTATAGGGGTTGAGTAAAGAGATTTAATTCGTACGGTTTTGCATTCACTCTTAGCAGACAGGGTGCCTGAGACTGAAAGGTTGAAAAAGGTGAGTTTCTTGTGTGGAAACGGCACAAAGCTGTGACTAAGCAGGCTAGTTTTACCCTGGATTTATTAAAGATAAGAGGTTTACCTGCATTCATTCAGGTAACTGATGATCTGTGGGTTGAAATGAATTAACTCATTGATGTCATAATTCATCCATTGACATCTCAAGATAATGGGGTTTTTAAATAGTTATAACATGAAAACAACCCTGATTTCCCAATTTTTTATTTTTTTTTTAGTTTTATCATTTGTCATTTCCTTTCCTTTAATCGGGCCGTACCGATATTGCTGATATATTGTTCAGCCTTAATTAAAACTGTCCTGATTATGCCGGACCATAAAATACCGTACTAAACCGCACCAATACATCCTGTGCTGTTCAATAGAAACAAAGCAGTTGATGTGTTTTGTGTGTGATGTCGTCAACTCCCATTATTTAACTTTTTTACAATATTCAAGTTTTCTGGAATGTACCTGGATATATTAAAGAGGTTTACAAACTCAGAATAGTATAGAAATTTTGATTAGAACCTTTTTTTTTTTGCTATAAATTATACATTTGAATGTGTCACATTGTCTCTTGTTTTAGGATGAGGTTTATGAACTCAAAAGCGAGCCTGTTGGTCTCTGCCTGATCATAAACAATGAGAATTTCCACAGCCTCAAACAGAGAAGGGGGACATACAAAGATGCCGGTACGTTCTTTTCAGTTTGTTTTTCAAAATGTAACTATTGTCATGTCTGGTCAGTTTTATTTCCTCTGTTTAAAAAAAATCCTGCAGAGAGTCTAGCAGAGGTGTTCAGCTGGCTGGGCTTCAAGGTGCTGATGTGTAAAGACCAAACCAGGGACAAGATGGAACAGATACTGAAGGTAGTTGCCTCTTCGTGATGAGGAGAAGCAACTCCAGCTACTGGAGTTGGATGTTCAGGAATGGCGGTCGGCTGCCTCTGCTCCCCAGCAGCCGGTTGGGCAGCCTGCTGCATTCTGAGCCACGGTCATTAGGAAAAGTTTATGGGGTCGACTCACAGCCTCTTGCCATTAAAGAAAT
The DNA here is from genome assembly GCF_019740435.1 of Gambusia affinis. NCBI lineage: Eukaryota > Metazoa > Chordata > Actinopteri > Cyprinodontiformes > Poeciliidae > Gambusia > Gambusia affinis. Next base: position 6,112,971 of record NC_057879.1, read on the forward strand.
TAAAAGACATTTCTAAGCTGCCAGCCCTCACTGGGAAACCCAAAGTGTTCCTGATTCAGGCCTGCCAACACGAGAAGAATGTACAACAAGGTGTTGCTGAAAGATGTGGAGGAGGATAGTGCAATCTCCATTCCTGAGGAATCCGATTTTCTAGCCATTTCCACTGTTGAAGACTACGTATCTTTTAGACACCCAATAGATGGAAGCTGGTTTATCCAGTCGGTGTGTAAGCAGCTGAAGCTGCACTGCCCTAGGTAACTCATTATGTCTACTAGACAAATGTTTTCCGTTTTGTACTACTAACAGTATAACCATTGACCTCTATGTGTTTGATGTAGGATCTTTTTCTGTTCTAGTCCATATCCAGTTACGGTGACAATTTCCCTAATTTCAGTGGTGAAGACTTTACTTCCATCCTGCATCGAGTAAACCACATGGTGGGCCAGCAGGAGGGCTCCGTCTGTGTTGGCCTGAAAAAACAGGTTCCTGAAGTGAAATTCACTCTGAGGAAGAAACTCGTTCTGTCGCCACGTTGCACTTGAAGTCCGACAGCGCCTGCAGAAGAGTGTGGCTTTAAGAACATTCTTTATCTAAATGCATGTATAGTGATGTATTTTTCACTATACATCTAAAAAAATTATATGTGTGTAATTTTCTTAGGATACTGGATTTTCCAATCTAATATTAAGTCTCAACTTTTGTTTTCCTCTACCAAATTTAAAAGAGTCAAAGTCAAAAGTGTGGCCGGTGATGGTGGATGTCTGTTTTTATTTTTTTCTGCTGTCTCCTTTATTAAATACATATAAATACACATGCCAAATAAACAACTGATCTAAATATCAAATTCTGGCACACAGCTAAATTTTCAATTTTAACATATTCATCATGTTGTGAATATGTATTATAAGCCTACATGTATAGATTTAAGTTACATAACATGAAATCCCAATAATAAACCCAATGTTGCTCAAGTGCCTAAATATAATTTGCAAACAATAACAGAAATAACATAACTTTTATTACCGTCTTCAAATTTAAAAGAAACGTAACCAATTTAGAAAAGCTTTTGATTTTCATTAATTTTATTAATTTACAAATATTTGGCTGTAGGAAGGCTCACCTGTGGAGGTGCAAACCAGACTTACACAAGTTCTGTCAGGAGCAATGGGACCACAAAGAAAGCAGACCAAAGTCAGACTGCTTAACCTTCAAAATACAAGAGAGGGGAAAAGAAACTGGTGGGGGAAAGCTGAGAAATGTCCAGTTGTGGCCAAATGCACGGTTTGTCTGAACTTTGATCAACTAATGGCTCTCCAAACCTCCTTTGTTTTTGCATGGATTTTGGTACCAGCAAATGGTCAAATCCCGCACTGCAGATGTATTGGATCGCAACAGCATAATTACAGTATTCATATCACAAAGTTAATTTTAATAGGTGGATATACCTTGCCCAACACAATTTTTGTAACATATCATATTCATTTACTCTCATTTTCTAACAGAAATGTTTATTTTTAGAGCTCTCTGTGTCTCGCCGTTACTTTTACACCAGTTCCTTGCTTTTCCTAATTCATTTTAATTAGGAATAATACATTTTTAGCATCTACATATATATATATATATATTAGAAGAAAAAATATATATGTAAATGCTTTATTAATGTTTAACTAAAAACACACAAGCAAAAAAAAAAAATTTCTTGTCCTTTAATTGACCTAATACATGAAAAACTCGGCTTATCATACTGTATATCCGGATTCTACTGCGGCTGCGCGCTGACAAACGGCGTCATTACCATGACAACCCAAATTTGCCTCAGAACAGAAGCTGGAGAGGACGACGCAACTCAACCGTTGTTCGTGAGGAGTTTGTAAAACTGCTGGAGGGAGAAAGGGCGATAAAATAAAACTGCGTCAATAATGGAGGAGGACGATGTTCCTACAGAGTCCCAACCGGAAGAAGAGTTGAAAGCTTCAGATAAGGCAGCCGCTGAAGAGTCTAAAAGTGACGACGAGTCAAAAGCTTCAGACCAGGTTGTCCCTGAAGAGTTCAAATATGAAGGGTCAAAAGCTTCAGAGGAAGCTGTCGCTGAAGAGTTCAAAGTTTCAGACGAGGCTGTCGCTGACGAGTTCAAATATGAAGAGTTCAGACGAGGCTGTTTCTGGAGTGTCCAAACCTGAAGAAGAGTTAAAAGTTTCAGAAGAGTCTGTCACTGACGAGTCCAAACCTGAAGAAGAATTAAAAGCTTCAGGAGAGGCTGTCGCTGAAGAGTCCAAACCTGAAGAAGAGTTAAAAGCTTCAAAAGAGACTGTCACTAACGAGTCCAAACCCGAAGAAATGTTAAACGCTTCAGAAGAGGCTGTCAATTTCTTGACCTCCATAGGTAAGTTTGACATTCAAACGTCCAGTTCTGTTAAAAAACAGCAAACACGGGTTGGGAAAAACATTACAAGAGGTGTTTGGTGGTGTCAGCTGTGGCTTGTGTGTTCTGCCAGAGCCCGAGGAGCTGCAGAAGTGTGTGTTTTCAGAGTCTCTGTTGGTGATGTCTGATTGTGGCGGAGTCCTGGGGGAGTTCAGTGTGTCTGTGGAGTTAACACACAGAGCCCTGGAGCCCTGCGTGATTCTGCATGCTCGGAGCCACGGAGCTATCGACGGCTCTCCCTGTGGAACAACGGTGACCGGTGAGATCAGTTATCCATCAGGTGATCACTGATGGTTCCAGGTGTGCTTTGTTGCATATCACTGTATGTCTTCTCTTCTACTATTGACTTTTAAGCTTACTTAACCGCTGACCTGGAGGTCTTGGAGGAAGACTACAATGAGTATGTCAAGGTGAGCCCTTTAAACAGCACCTCCTTTCAGGGACGACCCAATCCTCTTTGGGGCCCTATGCAGATTTTCATTTGTGGGTCCCCCCACAAACCATACAAACAACATGGGAACTTGGTTCAACAACAGATGCTCCATCATTCACATGTCAGCCTGTGTATCAATTATTAGTGCTGTTTGTAATTAACTTTCATGGTACCAGTGTTGTTATAAAAGTTGTTTGAATTTTGAAATCCAAGGTGGTATTTAAATGTGCCACATTTAGTTTTAAATACTTAAAACTAAAACATTTCCCAAACTGTGGAAGAAATTAGCCTATGTGTGATAGCATTTAGTTTGCATTATTCTTTTTTTTTTTTTTAAATCAAGCTTGCTTTTTGCTCTTGGGGGCCCCCTGGTGATGTGGAGGCCTTAAGCAGCCACTTAACTTAAATGTGCCTACTTTTAAGAATTAACCTAAATGTTTATAGCAAAGTTTATTGTTTTAACAGTTTGCTTATCCTCTCTAAAAACTTATTTAGCTCGACAGTTACAATGTTGAGAAGAGGAGTCACATGGTGCAACGTGACAAACAGATGGTGATCAACAAATTCACTGCCATGGGAGAGGTAAAAATGAACAATGTCGCTTCTCATGTTTTCAGTGCCTTTGGAAAACTATCCATACAGTTAAACCTTTGCACATTTTGTCATGTTAAAACCATAATTTTCAAAACATTTCTTCTGTTTTATAAAACAGAAGAAATGCCAAGTGTTATAAATAGTTTTGAAAACATTTTTAGCATCAACCCGTCTTTGCGGTGACACCTGGCAGACAATAGGATGCCTTCGGTTGTCAGATTCCCTTTGCCTGCATTTTTTCTTGGTGTGCGTGTGAATGAATGAATGAATGTGAGCGAAGGACGTGACCGAGGAGGAGTGCGTGTCTTATCCCATGTCTGTCCTGCGCGGCCTGGTCACCGAGGGATCCAGCATGCTATTGATGCGTCTCATGGCTCTGAGGAAGAAGGTTCCAGAGAACATGGTCTTCATCATCTTGGACCAAAGTTTACGTATAAATCAGACCACTTTCGTAAGTAACTACAGCTGTGACCGTGCGCCAGGAGAACGTTAGCATGTCGGGGTAAACTGTGATGTTTTGTTGCGTTTTGGTGCGCAATCAGAGTGAGCTGGACATGAAGAAAATACAGGTTCACCGTGAGACCGTAGAGGTGTTTGGGCTTGAGAGGATGGTTGGTTCCGCTGATGCCGACCATTCCACATGGCACTGCTACTTCCTTGATAACGGGTGAGTTCACGATGGTGATTAGGACGAGTACCGTATTTTCCACACTATAAGGCGCACCTGAAAACCTTCAATTTTCTCAAAAGCCGACAGTGCGCCTTATAATCCGGTGCGCCTTATGTATGAAAAAAGTTTTAAAATAGGGCATTCATTGAATTTGTGAACATACACGGAGTCAACTGCAACCCCTGAAGTCGCCGTGTCGCTTGACGCTGAAAAGGCTTTTGATCGGGTGGAGTGGGACTACTTATTTTACATATTAAATAAATTTGGATTTGGCCCTAAATTCATCTCTTGGGTTCGGGTACTGTACTCCTCACCTATGGCGTGTGTTCGAACAAATTCATTATATTCCTGTTACTTCCCACTCCATCGCAGGACAAGACAGGGGTGCCCTTTATCCCCTCTTTTATTTGCGTTAGCAATTGAACCGTTGGCGATTAAGCTGCGAGCAGAAGATGAGGTTAAGGGTATCTACAGAGCTAATCAGGAGTACAAATTATCTTTATATGCTGATGACCTCCTGCTGTATATATCAGACCCTTTGGGTTCCCTTCCCCATGCTCTTACCATACTTGAACAATTTGGCACTATTTCGGGTTATAAATTAAATTTACATAAAAGTAAATTATTTAGTATAAACTCTAAAGCCAGGAAGATTTCAATTGTAAAGTTTCCTTTTAAAGTTAGATCAGATTACGTGACCTATTTGGGGGTCAAAGTTACTCGCAAATATAAAGATCTTTTTAAAAAGAATTTTGTACCACTTCTTGAAAATACTAAACTAGATTTCCAAAGGTGGAGTGATCTGCCACTATCGTTAATGGGCCGTGTCAACTCTATAAAAATGAACATATTGCCCAAGTTCCTTTATTTATTTCAGTGTATTCCATGTTACATCCCAAAGGAATTCTTTGTGACACTAGATAAACACGTTTCAGCTTTTATTTGGAATAGTAAATCCCCCAGAATTCGTAAAGATTTTATGCAGAGACCTAGACCTATGGGCGGATTAGCTTTGCCAAATTTCCAGTCTTATTACTGGGCAGCAAATATACGAAACATGCTATATTGGATGAGTGACTTTTCTACAGAAACCCCGTCTTGGCTTCAGATTGAGTCATCTAATTGTGGCCAGACTAGCTTAGCTGCTTTGTTGACCTCTGCTCTCCCGTTAGAGGTTTGTACCTATAAATGCAACCCTCTGCTATATAATTCCCTGAGAATCTGGGTGCAGTGTAGGAAAAGATTGGGACAACATTTTATGTCGATTAAAACTCCTATCTGTTCAAATCATATGTTCCCACCTTCTATGTCTGATTCTGCCTTTAAAATTTGGAAAAGAAATGGACTAAGTGAAGTTAAACACCTTTTCATTGATGGGATTTTTGCTTCGTTCACACAACTCATGGAACAGTTTAATATTCCACATACACACTTTTTCCGCTATTTACAACTGCGGCATTTTGTGAAAAATAGATATCCCACATTTCCTGAACTGCCTGAAGAAACAGCTCTGGATAAAATCATAGGTATAAATATCCATCAAAGGGGGGCGATTAAAAAGATTTATACCATACTGCTAGATCTACAATCTCCTTCTTTCTCCATTATTAAGTCGGATTGGGAGACAGATCTTGCAGTTACATTAACAGATGAGCTCTGGCAATCCATTCTTCACAGGGTTCACTCTTCTTCAATATGCGCTAGACATGGACTCCTTCAGTTCAAAGTCCTGCACCGGTTGCATATCTCTAATGAAAAGCTAGCTAAGTTTTATACAGGGACTGATCCCTTATGTAATCGATGCAGGTCAGAGGTCGGCTCCCTTATTCACGCTTTCTGGGCATGTTCCAAACTTCACACCTATTGGACATCTATATTCAATACATTCTCAGAAATATACAATGTTACATTTGAACCTTCTGCTCTAACTGCAGTTTTTGGAATCATACCCCCGAATATTTTCCTCTCCAAGTATAATTCAAATACAGTAGCTTTTGCTACGTTGATTGCGAGACGTTTGATACTGTTGAGGTGGAAACAGAAGGCCCCGCCCACACATGAACAGTGGCTTTCAGAGCTCATGAGGTTTTTGCATTTAGAAAAGATGAGGTGTACACTGGCAGGTTCAACTGCTAAATTTATCAAAACATGGCAGCCATTTTTACAATACATGAAAACATTCAAGATGAGTATCTTATCATAACCAAACTACTGCTATATTCTTTTAGTCAGCTATGAACAGATTTTTGGGTTTTCATTTGTCTTTATTTATTTTATTTTATTTATTTTTTTTGTGTGTATGTGTTTTTTAAGCTTTTACTTTATTTATTTTTTTTTGTGTGTGTGTGTTTTGTGTAAGGACAGCGCTGTATAAAACCTGAATGCTGTAAAGAATATGCTGTGAAAATTGATAAATAAAATTTAAAAAAAAAAGTAAAAATGTGCAGTTCAGTTTTATTGTAATTGTACTAAATTATATAGTGTCTAAATGCTTTATGAATGCGCTTATTATGGACTATGCAAAAATAACATCTAGAACGGGTGGGCACGCCTGGTCCTAAAGGGCTGGTGTCCTGCAACCTTTAGATGTATCGCCACTTCAACACACCTGAGTCAAATAACGAGGTCATTAGCAGGACTCTGGAGAATCTGACTGCACCAGGGAAGTGATTCAGCTGTTGGATTCTGGTGTGTTGGACCAGGGAGACATCTGAGAGTTGCAGGACACCGGCCCTCCAGGACCAGGAGTGTCCACCTCTGATCTAGAAGAACCGGAAGACACAGTAAACTGAGAGTTTTTCTTTTATTAAAACTTACCTTTTTTTATTTTTATTTTTTTTAAGCTTACCAGTGTTACTTTACTTACATGTGAAAATGACAGCCTCCTGTTTCCTCTTGAGGAAATGCCATTGAATGTATAGGTTTTTTACCATGTGGGGGCAGCAAACTCCACACTTTGATTAAAGATACTCTACTAGTAAAGTAACAAAGGACTTCTTTCTCCTTATCCGTGGCGGGAGACTCACTTCCTTGAAAGGTCCATGCGACAACATTATAGCTTTTAGGCTTTAACCCATTTTTGCACCATATAAATCGTGTGACAATAGAAGTTCAGCTGACTGCTTCTGGCTCGTAAGTTGTTGTTGACCTGCTAACCTGTTACTACTTGCTTTCTTTGAGAAACTCTGCTTCAAAGGACATAAGACAAAGCAACAACATTACGATATTCAGGGTTCAGACGGTTGAAGTTTCATATACCAGCGTGTGTAATTATCGCAGTAATGTCCGCCAAGGAGACCCTGAAGCGTAATAAAACAAAACTCATCGATGTTTTATGTGGAGATTACCAATTTATCCTCAACAAAGTTCAGGAGAAGAAGCTGATAACTTCGAGGGAATACAACAATCTCGAGGGCATCAACAAAGAGTCTGTGGAGTACCACGTTACAAAGCTTGTGGACAAGGTCATGAATAAAGGAGAAAAAACTTGCCAAAACTTTCTGGAGCTTCTGCAAACCGACGACATTGCTGAAACCTATCCTGACCTGGAGAACATGAAGCTACATGACGATTTACTCAAGCCGGTCCAAGCTACCTCACCTCACAGTGGTAATAAAAAATGCTGGTGTTGCATATTTATACTGTTATAGGGGTTGAGGAAAGAGATTTAATTCGTATGGTTTTGCATTCACTCCTAGCAGACATGGTGCCTGAGACTGAAAGGATGAAAAAGGTGAGTTCCTTGTGTGGAAACGGTAGAAAGCTGTGACTAAGCAGGCTAGCTTTACCCTGGATTTATTAAAGATAAGAGATTTACCTGCATTCATTCAGGTAACTCAAGAATAATTTAGATTAAAATATTGTTATTGTTGATTTCCCAATATTTTTTAGAAAATAGAATAATGTAGCTTGCTACAACAACTAACTGGAACTATTGCTTTATGAACATGCAGGTACTTCTAAGTAAACCAGAATATCACCAAAATGTCAGTTTAATTTGGTAATTTTGTTTAAAAAAAGTGAAGGTCATAACATTATCCTTGAATTTTAAGTTAGGTTTGCCATGCTGATTTTTTTTTTTTTTAGTTTTATCATTTGTCATTTCCTTTCCTTTAATCGGGCCGTACCGATATTGCTGATATATTGTTCAGCCTTAATTGAAACTGTCCTGATTATGCCGGACCATAAAATACCGTACTAAACCGCACCAATACATCCTGTGCTGTTCAATAGAAACAAAGCAGTTGATGTGTTTTGTGTGTGATGTCGTCAACTCCCAATATTTAACTTTTTTACCATATTCAAGTTTTCTGGAATGTACCTGGATATATTAAAGAGGTTTACAAACTCAGAATAGTATAGAAATTTTGATTAGGACTTCTTTTTTTTTTTTTGCTATAAATTATACATTTGAATGTGTCACATTGTCTCTTGTTTTAGGATGAGGTTTATGAACTCAAAAGCGAGCCTGTTGGTCTCTGCCTGATCATAAACAATGAGAATTTCCACAGCCTCAAACAGAGAAGGGGGACAGACAAAGATGCCGGTACGTTCTTTTCAGTTTTTTTTTAAAAATGTAACTTTTGTCATGTCTGGTCAATTTTATTTCCTCTGTTTAAAAAAAAACCCTGCAGAGAGTCTAGCAAAGGTGTTCAGCTGGCTGGGCTTCAAGGTGCTGATGTGTAAAGACCAAACCAGGGACAAGATGGAACAGATACTGAAGGTAGTTGCCTCTCTTCATGATAAGGAGAACCAACTCCAGCTACTGGAGTTGGATGTTCAGGAATGGCGTGTCGGCTGCCTCTCTGCTCCCCAGCAGCCGGTTGGGCACGGCGACGCCTTCGTCTGCTGCATTCTGAGCCACGGGTCATTAGGAAAAGTTTATGGGGTCGACTCACAGCCTCTTGCCATTAAAGAAATTAAAAGACATTTTGTGGCCACTAAGCTGCCAGCCCTCACTGGGAAACCCAAAGTGTTCCTGATTCAGGCCTGCCAACACGAGAAGGATGTACAACAAGGGGTGTTGCCGAAAGATGTGGAGGAGGATAGTGCACCGTCCATTCCTGAGGAATCAGATTTTCTCGTCGCCATTTCCACTGTTGAAGACTACGTATCTTTTAGACACCCAATAGATGGAAGCTGGTTTATCCAGTCGGTGTGTGAGCAGCTGAAGCTGCACTGCCCTAGGTAACTCATTATGTCTACTAGACAAATGTTTTCCGTTTTGTACTACTAACAGTATAACCATTGACCTCTATGTGTTTGATGTAGGATCTTTTTCTGTTCTAGTCCATATCCAGTTACGGTGACATGGTTTTTTTATTTCTCCTAATTTTAGTGGTGAAGACTTTACTTCCATCCTGCATCGAGTAAACCACATGGTGGGCCAGCAGGAGGGCTCCGTCTGTGTTGGCCTGAAAAAACAGGTTCCTGAAGTGAAATTCACTCTGAGGAAGAAACTCGTTCTGTCGCCACATTGCACTTGAAGTCCGACAGCGCCTGCAGAAGAGTGTGGCTTTAAGAACATTCTTTATCTAAATGCATGTATAGTGATGTATTTTTCACTATACGTCTAAAAAAATTATATGTGTGTAATTTTCTTAGGATACTGGATTTTCCAATCTAATTTTAAGTCTCAACTTTTGTTTTCCTCTACCAAATTTAAAAGAGTCAAAGTCAAAAGTGTGGCCAGTGATGGTGGATGTCTGTTTTTATTTTTTTCTGCTGTCTCCTTTATTAAATACATATAAATACACATGCCAAATATACAACTGATCTAAATATCAAATTCTGGCACACAGCTAAATTTTCAATTTTAACATATTCATCATGTTGTGAATATGTATTATAAGCCTACATGTATAGATTTAAGTTGCATAACATGAAATCCCAATAATAAACCCAATGTTGCTCAAGTGCCTAAATATAATTTGCAAACAATAACAGAAATAACATAACTTTTATTACCGTCTTCAAATTTAGAAGAAACGTAACCAATTTAGAAAAGCTTTTGATTTTCATTAATTTTATTAATTTACAAATATTTGGCTGTAGGAAGGCTCACCTGCGGAGGTGCAAACCAGACTGCACGGTTTGTCTGAACTTTGATCAACTAATAGCTCTCCAAACCTCCTTTGTTTTTGCATGAATTTTGGTACCAGCAAATGGTCAAATCCCGCACTGCAGTTTGTTAGATGTATTGGATCGCAACAGCATAATTACAGTATTCATATCACAAAGTTAATTTTAATAGGTGGATATACCTTGCCCAACACAATTTTTGTAACATATATTAATTTACTCTCATTTTCTAACAGAAATGTTTATTTTTAGAGCTCTCTGTGTCTCGCCGTTACTTTTACACCAGTTCCTTGCTTTTCCTAATTCATTTTAATTAGGAATAATACATTTTTAGCATCTACATATATATATATATATATATATATATATATATATATATATATATATATATATATATATACCTTAGAAGAAAAAATATATATGTAAATGCTTTATTAATGTTTAACTAAAAACACACAAGCAAAAAAAAAATAATTCTTGTCCTTTAGTTTAATTGACCTAATACATGAAAAACTCGGCTTATCATACTGTATATCCGGATTCTACTGCGGCTGCGCGCTGACAAACGGCGTCATTACCATGACAACCCAAATTTGCCTCAGAACAGAAGCTGGAGAGGACGACGCAACTCAACCGTTGTTCGTGAGGAGTTTGTAAAACTGCTGGAGGGAGAAAGGGCGATAAAATAAAACTGCGTCAATAATGGAGGAGGACGATGTTCCTACAGAGTCCCAACCGGAAGAAGAGTTGAAAGCTTCAGATGAGGCAGCCGCTGAAGAGTCTAAAAGTGACGACGAGTCAAAAGCTTCAGACCAGGTTGTCCCTGAAGAGTTCAAATATGAAGGGTCAAAAGCTTCAGAGGAAGCTGTCGCTGAAGAGTTCAAAGTTTCAGGCGAGGCTGTCGCTGACGAGTTCAAATATGAAGAGTTAAAAGTTTCAGACGAGGCTGTTTCTGGAGTGTCCAAACCTGAAGAAGAGTTAAAAGCTTCAGAAGAGGCTGTCGCTGACGAGTCCAAACCTGAAGAAGAGTTAAAAATTTCAGAAGAGACTGTCACTGACGAGTCCAAACCTGAAGAAGAATTAAAAGTTTCAGAAGAGACTGTCACTAACGAGTCCAAACCCGAAGAAATGTTAAACGCTTCAGAAGAGGCTGTCAATTTCTTGACCTCCATAGGTAAGTTTGACATTCAAACGTCCAGTTCTGTGTTAAAAAACAGCAAACACGGGTTGGGAAAAACATTACAAGAGGTGTTTGGTGGTGTCAGCTGTGGCTTGTGTGTTCTGCCAGAGCCCGAGGAGCTGCAGAAGTGTGTGTTTTCAGAGTCTCTGTTGGTGATGTCTGATTGTGGCGGAGTCCTGGGGGAGTTCAGTGTGTCTGTGGAGTTAACACACAGAGCCCTGGAGCCCTGCGTGATTCTGCATGCTCGGAGCCACGGAGCTATCGACGGCTCTCCCTGTGGAACAACGGTGACCGGTGAGATCAGTTATCCATCAGGTGATCACTGATGGTTCCAGGTGTGCTTTGTTGCATATCACTGTATGTCTTCTCTTCTACTATTGACTTTTAAGCTTACTTAACCGCTGACCTGGAGGTCTTGGAGGAAGACTACAATGAGTATGTCAAGGTGAGCCCTTTAAACAGCACCTCCTTTCAAGGACGACCCAATCCTCTTTGGGGCCCTATGCAGATTTTTCATTTGTGGGTCCCCCCACAAACCATACAAACAACATGGGAACTTGGTTCAACAACAGATGCTCCATCATTCACATGTCAGCCTGTGTATCAATTATTAGTGCTGTTTGTAATTAACTTTCATGGTACCAGTGTTGTTATAAAAGTTGTTTGAATTTTGAAATCCAAGGTGTTATTTAAATGTGCCACATTTACTTTTAAATACTTAAAACTAAAACATTTCCCAAACTGTGGAAGAAATTAGCCTATGTGTGATAGCATTTAGTTTGCATTATTCTTTTCTTTTTTTTTTTTTATCAAGCTTGCTTTTTGCTCTTGGGGGCCCCCTGGTGATGTGGAGGCCTTAACCAGCCACTTAACTTAAATGTGCCTACTTTTAAGAATTAACCTAAATGTTTATAGCAAAGTTTATTGTTTTAACAGTTTGCTTATCCTCTCTAAAAACTTATTTAGCTCGACAGTTACAATGTTGAGAAGAGGAGTCACATGGTGCAACGTGACAAACAGATGGTGATCAACAAATTCACCGCCATGGGAGAGGTAAAAATGAACAATGTCGCTTCTCATGTTTTCAGTGCCTTTGGAAAACTATCCATACAGTTAAACCTTTGCACATTTTGTCATGTTAAAACCATAATTTTCAAAACATTTCTTCTGTTTTATAAAACAGAAGAAATGCCAAGTGTTATAAATAGTTTTGAAAACATTTTTAGCATCAACCCGTCTTTGCGGTGACACCTGGCAGACAATAGGATGCCTTCGGTTGTCAGATTCCCTTTGCCTGCATTTTTTCTTGGTGTGCGTGTGAATGAATGTGAGCGAAGGACGTGACAGAGGAGGAGTGCGTGTCTTATCCCATGTCTGTCCTGCGCGGCCTGGTCACCGAGGGATCCAGCATGCTATTGATGCGTCTCATGGCTCTGAGGAAGAAGGTTCCAGAGAACATGGTCTTCATCATCTTGGACCAAAGTTTACGTATAAATCAGACCACTTTCGTAAGTAACTACAGCTGTGAGCGTGCGCCAGGAGAACGTTAGCATGTCGGGGTAAACTGTGATGTTTTGTTGCGTTTTGGTGCGCAATCAGAGTGAGCTGGACGTGAAGAAAATACAGGTTCACGGTGAGATCGTAGAGGTGTTTGGGCTTGAGAGGATGGTTGGTTCCGCTGATGCCGACCATTCCACGTGGCACTGCTACTTCCTTGATAACGGGTGAGTTCACGTTGGTGATTAGGACGAGTACCGTATTTTCCACACTATAAGGCGCACCTGAAAACCTTCAATTTTCTCAAAAGCCGACAGTGCGCCTTATAATCCAGTGCGCCTTATATATGAAAAAAGTTTTAAAATAGGGCATTCATTGAAGGTGCGCCTTATAGTATAAATACAGTAGATGAAATTTTACTTGCAATAAATAGGTTCCACATGTAAAAACTACTGTTAGAAATCATTTTGGAAAATGATCTAATTGAGGTTTTAGTTTACTTGAAATGTGTTTTTTTATTATTATTATTATTAGTCACTTGGCCAGCAGAAAACAGGTGGGATCTCCAGTCACAATGAAGGTTATACAGGAGCTTTCAAAGAAAGGCAGAGGTAAATACTTAAAGTTCTGACACCTTCTACACGACCTCTTCCATTGCTTTAAAGAGCTAATGATCCGTTCTTCACAGGATGTTTTCATGTATGCTTTGTCAGGTGATAAAAGAAAATAATTTTCCAAGTCTTCTGAAAGGATATTTGGTTATGTGATTCTGAATAAGAGATCTTTCAACAAGAGCCCTCTCAGCTATTTTAGTTTGTCGTCATATCTCAATTTTATCAGATTCCCGTTGTTCTATGCTGGTATCAGAACCACAATCAACAGAAACAAGGTGTAAAAAAAAAAAAGACTTCTTAATAATACACAATTATGTAAATTACGTCACTATTCATTCTATTTATGATTATCTCATAATGCATGAAAATACAGTGTACTCCTGCCCATTTGTGATTCTATATTTGTGGATCTGCAGATTTTTCTATGAACTTCAAGTTATGTGCAGAAAATTTGCCTGTGAACATTTTTAACATATTCACATATTATTCACATATTCTGCGAATATGTAAAAAATAAAAATAATGGCCTAAGTAATTTTTTTGCCAAAAGTCATTTTTGGGGAAAAAATAAAAACCCACCTTTTTCCTTGCAAAATATGTTTCAGGCAAAAAAAAAAGATATAATAATAAAATAAGAATAGTAATAATAATAATAAATACTTTGAGTCATTTAAGTTTGTTTTCACTCTGTGTCAGGTCATATAAAGATCCCGCTGGCCTGGCAGGAAGACATGCAGTTGTACTCTCTGTATTTGGATAAAAAGGTAACCCGTGATGTTTCTACAAAACAAAAACTCATTATCGGACGCTTATTTATTTAAAGTCGGCCGAGGTAATCAGAAACCTTCCCGAAGAACAGAAGAGTATTAATTGTATCCCTGTTTCCCACTGTGGCAGGACTTTCTGAAGGTAGAACACAATTCATACCTGAGGCAGCACCCAGAGCTCCGAGCCCTCCTGTCCGATTTCATACAGGACTTGCTGATTGTGAAACCGGACAACATCTTCCAGTTTGCTCGCGAATACTTCCCTCCTTATTCCACCTACCATTCCCCGGAGTCTAACCTGAAAACCCCCTCACCATGACGCACTTCAGCAGGAACATCGCCCACACCTAAGAACATTACTTTCTTGCTCGACGCCTGTCAATGCTTTTATGTACTTCATTGTAATTTTTAAGTGGTTTACCTTATTTATTCATGCCATGTTGCATATTTAATGTACGAAGGGAAACTTTAAAATTGTAGACTTGGTAATCTAGGGGATCTAAATGAAGAGATTTGTTTTAAATAGAACTGAGTTCTTCTGAGTTCATGAGTTCTGGGTTAACTATACGGAGGAAGTTTCTCCATACCAATAGAATAGACTATTCTATGGAGTATTCTGGATTATTCTGGCTTGGTTTTTTTTGCTGTAAAAATGAGTCAGCTATGTTGTGCATGACATGTTTTCCTAGGGAACCTGAATTTTCTGAATAAATTGACATGCACCTAATCTGAATACATTTTTCATCGACAAAGTAATCATTATTTTTCATACAAGTGATGTGACCTTTGAGACGAAACGCAAACAACACATCCGAATAAAAATAAAGCAGTACAACTGATATGAAATACTGTGTATTTAAAATGCACTTAAGATGACGTCTGTTCATTTCTAAAACTAAACTAAACCGCATGTTAAAATACAGTTTTTAGAGTAAAAAATTCTACTGTATTTGAGACATTTTGTCAAAGTACTTTCTAAATTGCAGAATATAAAACCCTTAATTGTGAAAGCACAATTTCTAATCTATTTTGGACGGCATATATGCATATCTATGAATAGTCCAATTAGATATTCATACTCCAGGCAGATTTTAATCTAAAATTATTTTTCATTCAAGAGGTTGTTGTGTAAGACAGGGAATGTCATTGGCATCTAACAAAAGATGAGACAATGTGCAGAGGGTATTGCTTTTAAAAATATTTCTGTTTATTTCCTTTTTAATAAAAAATTGCTTGTCAAAAATAATTTATGCTCTACTCGGTTGTTATTGAGTATTATTGGCATAACAGCAATCAAATCCTTCCTGCAATTGTTGACCAACGTTTTGGATGTTACCACTGGCATTATGAAATGTTGTCTTTGGTGATGAGGTCCAAGTCTTTTACTTTGAAATGCTTCTTTTCTGTCACCCTGGTCTTTATGTCTCCTCACAGAATCTCCCTGAGATTCAAGGCAAGAGTCAGACTGGTACACTATTAATCCCAGTCAAAAGCTTTAATCACAATAAAATGATTTTTATGCTGTTTGTCACCTTTGGAATTAGATTCGAAATATTCTCAGTGTTGAGACACTTTCTTCTCTTCATATTTAAGGATTTCTGTAAAACAACTCTAAAGAAATATTCAATTTAGCTATTCATTAGTAATGAATTGTGTTGATTTCAGTTTGTATAAATTGAAATATTTGTCTTTTTAATATAGCAATAAATTAAAGATTGGTTTCTGCCTATTCTCTTTTTTCCTCATTTCTGATTTTATTTTCACTTAAGATGTAGATCTAGAAAACTTTTTACCCATTTAAAAAAGTTTCTACTAAGATGTACCTCAAATATTACACACTTTCTTGATAACAAAATGTTGAACCTATTTTTCCTTTATCTATGATGCCACCTTGATAATCGCAATAAGACCATTCTGATATCGAAAAATTTTAATACTATTTTTGTTTTTACTTCAGACAGCATGAACTAAATACGTTTCTCTTTTTTAAAAGGAGTTTTTAAATTTACATCCCAAGCAAATGCCACTCACAACATGGCGGCGACCTTGACGTACTTTCTGGACGTTTCTACGTCTTCTGACCCTCTGATTTCACAACGCAGAAAAGGAAACGCAGAGCGTGCCTTTATCATTAAAAAGCCTGCAGTGTTTCGGTGAATATTATGAACGTTTACCAAGCATTCTAAACTAAGTTGTCGTAGACTAATTTTCTAAAAACAAATAAATCAAAAAGAGAGAAAAGATTGAAAGAAAACGTCACGTAATTTGAAGAAAGCGCGGCAGGAATCGCAGCGTTGGATGATAATGACGTTCTGCTTACAGCTCAGTCGAAACGTTCGCTCATTTCCTCTGAAAGTGAAACAAACCCATTTCACTCAACGAGAAGCTGCTTAAAGTACCACCACCCAGTTTGAAACTTTGTGTTTTTGTTTCAAGAAGAAATCCCCCCCACCAAGTTATCAACTTCTGAAGAGACTTTTCTTCTTTTCGACGCTTTTATTTGACCCTGTCAGCCGTCGGCTTCAGTGAGTATATTGGACTTCGTTGGTTTCAAACTTCGCCACCGTAGCTCTCCTGAGGTAACAAAGTTTTTAAAAAAATTAGGTAATGAGAGGCAATGATAGCTGGTGCAGTGTGAAAATGTTTTCGGTCATTGAAATAGTTTATTTTTTTAGTAAGGGCAATTTAAAGTTTATTTGTTTCAGTGACGACATTACGACGTAAGCTGAATTGTTATATGTGTAATATTAATGTAAAACATTAAATGTTTTATTGATTTAAATTAGCAAACTACTTTTTGTTCAGGATAGAACTATAGTTTTTGTTGCCCTTTACTTACAGACGCACTAACAGTAGTACAAAAATAATCAAGTTACATACGAAAAAAACAAAAATCCATAGCGGCCTCTGTCTGTTATGATGGAGTTAATTGTCTTGATGCGGAAGTAATCCTGTTTTTCTTTCCAGTTTCGCTGTGCTGTATTTTCATGTTATTTCTCTAGGAGCATACCAAATATTTAGTTCAAGTCAGAAGTTACTAAAAAAAAATCTAAAATTAATTCATCACAGAAAAGGGGAGTCAGTAGAGTTCTCACTTGCTGGAATTTATCACTCTGATGGAAAATAAAGAGACATATCCTGTTGGGACCTTTTCACAGACTCTGATTATGTTTTTTTTATTATTATTATTTCTTTTTTAATCTTTATCCCCAGCAGCTCTAGCTCTAACGACGGAGATGGACAGGACACTGCTGAACAAAATTGACGAGGGACTGGAGTCCACAGAGGTAGAGGAGCTGTGCTTCCTGTGTAGCGACATCATCAAGAGAAGGCAACTTGAGGACGTAAGCGGCACATGTTTGGAGTTCTTAAGTGTGTCTGAAGTTTCTCTCCTCAGCATCTGTGTGTGTGTGTTTTTTTTTTTTTTTTTGTTGTTCTTCATCCCGCAGATCAAGTTTGCAAGGGACTTGTTCCTGAAACTGGAGGAGAAAGATTTCTTGAACAGTGCATTCCTCGCTGAGCTGCTCCGCACCATCCAACGAGAAGATCTCTTCAACCAGCTGAAGAGCGACAGCAGTGAAAGGGAGGAAACGGACGCCTCTCCTGCTTACCTGTCTGAATACAGGTAACAAGAGCACCAATGATCAAGTCGTACTTGATTTTTTAATGGTTACAGTACAAAAACCCCCAAAACATTAGTAATTTGTGTGGTCCACTATTGTCTGGAAAACTCTTAAGAAGGATTTAAAACCCCCAGCCTCCAGGTTGTGCGTTACGGCCCTGTGTTTGGTGTCACAGTGCAGCGCACAGAGCTCCTCCTGCAGCTCCACAATTCAGATGTTCTGCTGCACAGATTTGTGACATTTATCTTAATATTAATAATTATAATGCCGTTTAGCTGCACAACTTCACGGACTCATTCATTCGTGGCTGTTTTCATGTTTATTGCTCTGTTCATATTAGTCTTGATGTTTCCAATGTTCTGGATAGCTTGATGTACTTCACAGGTAATATATTAACTTGACATTAACAAAGACGTAGCGGGACGGATCATCCGGGAAATGATGGACAGGGAGAGACTGATTAAAACTAATTGGAGGTCAGACACATTCTGGGTTTTATGTCTGCTTATTTTCAAGCCCAAATGCCAGCGACTATAAGAAAAAAAAAGCCCATAGCTGCTTATAATAATCGGACTTGGCGACAGAAATTCAAAGTTGTTATACGCATCTCCCTCCATTGTTTACATTTCTGTCGCATAAAAACGGCGATCACTCGATAAGACGCGTAGAGGAAATAAAATAAAATTCCAAAAGAAAATAGTAACACACAGTAACGCAAAATGATTTTGATAAGTAACTGTAGTCTGAGTACTGTATTTGAAATAGCAACGCGTTATATTACTCGTTACTGAAAAAAGTGGTCCGACGTCAGTAAGGCGTTACTAAGTAAGGAAGGGAGGAGGAACAACACTTAGACTGTCTGAAGATGCTAAGTCATATATATTTAGCAATAAAGTGTTAGTCATACATTTATTTATACATTTATAGACACGCCTGTGATATTTCTGTGTGTTCCGGTGGCCATGCGACAATATTTTGTTGCCTATTTCATTGTTGTTGCATAAAGGCACAACAAGTCTAAGTTTTACGATAAACAGCAAAGTTACACAAGGAAGAAAACGGACACAAAGAAAGGAAAGTCAGAAAGATTCAAGAAAGGACAAGAAAGATAGAAAAGGCACAGTAAAGGAGGACATAACAGGAGGATGGAAGGAACTAAAGTCAAGAGAAAAACTACAAAATGAAGAACACAAGAAAAAGGGAAAGAAAAGCAGACACAGAGACCTAGAAAGAAAATACTGAAATCTAATTCTACACATTAGAGCAGAACTGAATAAGTTTCGACTTGTTTTATTTGAACTTGTATGCTCTCACCCCAAGGTTGATGCTGTATAAATTACACATGGATTTGACCAACAACTATGTGGAGAAGATGAAGTTTCTACTCGGCGATCACATTGCCAAACGACAACTGGACACCTGCAAAGTGAGGAACACACCCACACGCTTTGGACGTCAACTTGCCACGCTTGTCATTCAGGATAGCAAACAACTACCTCAAATCACCACTTAAGCAATAAATCAGTTATTTGATTAATCGGATGATAAATTAATTTGAGCTCCCATCATTTTGAATCGCATGATTTATTGTTTGTCTCCATTCTCTCTCTCTTTCTACCAAAAACTGGATGACAAAAGTCTCCAGTCGGCCTCAACCTTTATTGACTCTTGTTTTAAAGAGCTTTGTTTTGTTTACAGACTCCACAGTTCATTATATTTAATGTCTAGTTTACTGATTTTGGATATTTAAAATGTAAAGCTCCACTGTTAAATGGCCAGTAGAATTGAAAGGCGCCTGTCCTTATAGAATGTGTCCTTGCATTATTTATACACTTGAAAACGGTCTCAAAACAACAATATGATCGTTTATCGCAATAACGTCTAAGATGATTTATTGTCCAGCTAAATTTTCTGTTGTGACAGTCTTGTTGGTGGAAGGGGTTTAGTAGTTTTCATGAAATTTGTAAAAATCTTAAATAAAAATAAAAAAAAACCTTCCTCTCTCTGAATATTTCAGACGGCTTTAAACGTGTTTGCTGAAATGGAGAAGGCAGGTATGATCACTAAAAACAACGTCGATAAACTCCACAAGCTCATGATCGACATTGAGAATAAACCGCTGGAACATACTGTCAAAAGGTTCAAAGACAGGCTCCCTCCAACAGGTAAACATCAGCACTGTGACACAAGTTTTGTGATGAAGATTGTTAGCCTTAATGTAAAATCGGTCCATGTGGTTTTCAAAACCAATCTGACAATACGCTCTTTCTGTGCAATAAGATGTTCATTTTAAAAGAGAAATCTGGAGATATTTACTTTTTTTTTTCCTGGATTATTTCTAAAAAAGAAACAAATGAACATGTCATTTAAGGATTATGATAAGAGAAATAGTAGTTTAATGATAAAAATCAAATATATTATGAATCAGCTGACATTTAGGTACTGTTTATTAAGATTAAAAAGAGACTAAATATAAGCTAAATCTACAGACTACCGTACTTATCAATGCAAGGGTATGAATTCATTTTAAGAGCTTTGGTAAGTAAAGCTGATTCAGAATCTAAAAGTTATCAAAAGTTGCCAAAGAAATCGATTGAAAAACCTACAGCTATATTTGGATCTGTTTTGCTAAAAGGAGAAAAAGAAACATGGTGGCAACAGATGAAAGCAAGAGTTTCAGAACGTCCAAGCCTGTCAGCGTTATTTATCACAGCAAAATTGGAAATACAGCCCCTTGTTCTGTCATTTGGACCCTAACCAATGCATCCATCTCTCCAGCCTCCGGGGAGCGTTTAGCTCTGACATGCAGACAGTCTTCCAACGTTTCCATTAATGGGCTGAAAGGTGACAGTTCCCTTCTGCCACCAGGGCTTTGGGGTTCAAGAGATTCCCAACTTGACTCTGATTGCATCCAAATTACTGATGAACAACCTCAATGCTCCACTGTGGTGTTTGAGGAACCCTCCAGAAGCTCTACCCTTGGAATTCAAATGTATTGTACTTTGCAGATGGAAAAAAAAAACAGTTTACCAAAGTAAGAGGCTAATTGGCAATTTGATCATTTCAGAAGGAATAACCCTCTCTTCATGGTCAAAAGGTTCTTGCTGTCAGATTCTCTGTCACTCAACTCACCTATGAGAGCCAAAGACAGAGATGGCACGCGTGACTTTATGACCCAAACCAAAGAAGACTTTTAGTGTAACGGGTAAAAACAAGTTGCTAAAATCCGGAACATATTGCCAAATTAGGACTTTCTACATGGTATTGTAGAAATTGAACACATCCAGCTGTACTTAATCACATTATTGGCGTAGGCAATTTGGTGCAAAAGTCAGGAAAACCTTCATTGCTTTGGAAACGCATCGTTTTGTGAAAGCCATTCTAATAACTAAACCAAACATTTATTTAAGCTACTAAATCTTAGAAAACAGAGTGCTTGTATGCGAAGGACCAAAGTACAAAGATGTATTTCTGCTGCTGTATTTAAAATACATGAATACAACGTATATCGGTTTGTCTTTCAGGTGCAGAAGGAGGTGTTAACAATCATAACGGACAACAGGCGAAGGCGCCACCCGAAGACGTAATTGACTTGAATAATCCGAGTTGGTTCTTCTACCATTTGTTTGTTCATTTCAGGCCTTTGTCTCAGCTGGCTCTGTGCTTGTGTCCTGTAGACAGACGAGTTCTACAGTCTGACACAGGATCCTCGAGGTTTGTGTGTGATCATCAACAACGAGGACTTCAAAGGACCTAAATACAAAAAACGTCTTGGAAGCAAAAAGGATAACGGTAGGTTTTTCTAGTTTTTAAATAGCTTTCGGTCTTGATTTACGTATTTATTTTAAGTTTTATGTGTTGCATTTAATGGCCTGTTGCAGTCATGGATCTAAATGTGCTTTGGTTTGGATTTTTCTCCTATGTGATGCAGAAAATCTGAGCAATCTGTTCAAACGCTTCGGCTTTGTTCCGGAAATACACGAAGACCTGACAGCCGATAAGATTACAGAGACGCTCAAAGAGCTGTGCAAGAGGGACTTTTCTAAAGACGATGCTTTGGTAAGGGATTTAAAAAAAAAGATTTTCTATTTATGTGTTTTAAATAGTGTAAATCACATACACTCACATTTACCAGCTAACTTTAGTAGCTACCTAGACCACCTTCTTTGGAACTGCCTTTAATGTCCATTATGTAAGTTTTATTTTTTTTAAATATGTTTTTTTTTACATATTTCTTTAAACTGCCACCATGTCGTTACAATACTGATAATCTGTGAAAAGATTGGTTTCCTACATCTCCTCCCTAAACAACCAATCAGAGCTAAGGGGAGGCTCTTGGCTCACTTGGATTGGTTGTTTCTAGTCAGCACTGAGAAGGTAGAGGAGTTCAATTTTTTCACAGATTATCTGACTCATATCATACTGTAATGACAAAGTGGCAGTTTCAACAACTATGGAAAAAAAGGAATAAAAGAAAACTTCTTTATTTTTATATAAAATTTGCATACTGCAACTTTAATTCCTTGTACGTAGATTAAACAAGAAACATTCCTGAGAGATTTTTGCTCCATTTTGACTTGATAGCATCACACAGTTGCTGCTGATTTGTTAGCTGGATGTTACCATCTCAAATCCACTAGGTTTATTTGATTAGTTGTTGCAGTTTAAGCTAAATTTATCTAAATCCAAGTCAAACTAGGAGATGATACACCTTGGAGTCATCCCCCGCCCCCGTCTTCTTCCTTATCCTCTGTAAGGTGGTGTGTCTGCTATCCCACGGAGAAAAAGGTGCCATCATCGGCATCGATGAAAAGGATGTGATGCTGGAACAAATATTTGAGTCGTTCAAGAATGTTTCCACCTTGTTTGGGAAGCCCAAGCTCTTCTTCATTCAGGCATGTCAGCAGGAGGTGTCTCAAAGGACAAACCGGGAAGAGCCATCCAAAGAGACGCCATCCAATTCTGTCTACTCGGATGCAAGTCGTCCTTCTACGGATGGAGACATTTTGATTGGCATGGCCACAGTGCCTAACAGCATCGCTTTTCGGCACACGGAAAATGGCTCCATATACATCCAGGTACTCTGCCAGGAGCTGAAAAATGCAGCTGAAAGGTGAGACGTGTTTTTTTTTTGTGGCACAGTGTTCACTCCAGTAAACACAAAGGCCCGGTATAATTTTTGAGTGATTTTAAGCAACTTAAGCCAGGTTGAATTTGTCATTTGTTGTGATTTTATTGTTTTTTTATGGAGTAGTCCGTGGAAAAATTAAGAAAGGGAAAAAAAACAAAAAAAGTGTGTGTGTGTGTGTATATATACAAAAATCAATCAAAATATCCAGAAAAATCAACTTGAAAATGTTTCCAGTCTTCCTGTTTTGGAGCAACCTTGGTCTTCTTTACTCTGTTTTGGTGTTGTGTTGCCAAGTTGTACAAATCAAGTTGCGTAATTTTATTTTTCCCCACCTTGGGGTCTTTTTTGTGGGCTCTAGTGTCCCCTATATGACAGTAGGCTGACAGGAAACAGGGAAGGAAAGGGGGGAAGACACGCGGAAAATGTCTGTCGGGTCCGGGAATCGAACCCACGACGGCCGCGTAGAGGACCCAAGGCCTCCAAATGTGGGCTGCGCTATCCCCTACGCCACCACTGCACGCCCAGATTGCGTAATTTTTTAATTTGTTTTCTTTTTCTTGTTTTATTCACAGCCCGGAGAGAGATGACATACACACCGTCTTAACGCGTGTGAACAGGAAGGTCCACAGCCATTTTCAGATACCTAGTAGGCAGATGCCAGAGCCCAAATACACTCTCACCAAGAGGCTCGTCTTGAGATTTGTTTGAACTGTCTGGAACCGTGACTACGTATTCGATGATCTGATATGCGCTGGATTCTAGTTTACAAGTGTGTATGGGTATGAGTCTTTGAGTTTCTGAATGGTTCTGTTTGTTAGGTAAATTTTTGCATTTTGGTAAATCAAACATAAAAGTTGTCATAGAATCACATATTTTGAAATTTAATGAAATAAATCGAAAAGGAAATGAAAAAAGGTCCATCTGTGTTACTTGTTTCATTTTCATGGAAGAACTGCAGTGCTGGTCACTGATCGAACACAGTGTAGCAATGGCAAAGATCTTCCAATTCACTGTGTTTATACTTTAATACAGTGGTGTCAAATCACAGCGCCAGAGGATTTGTAAAAAGAGTTTGTGGAACAAAGTCTCAGGAATGATCAAAAATGATGTGTTTAGCATTTTAGATTAAAGATATAAAAAATGTTTTGATCACATCCATTCATGAGTGAGATTTCACTTTTTGTTCCATGTTGCACAGCATTCTGAGGGAAACCAAGAATTTACAGGAGGCACTGTGATGTCACAGTGACGCTGCGTTGTCACGGTGTTTCTGTCACGTCACAGTGTCTCTGTGATGTCACAGTGGCTTTTGTGATGTCATTGTGCAGTGTCACAGTGTCTTTGTGATGTCACAGTGTCTCTGTGATGTCACAGTGTCTTTGTGATGTCACAGTGTCTCTGTGATGTCACAGTGTCTTTGTGATGTCACAGTGTCTGTGATGTCACAGTGCCTCTGTGATGTCACAGTGTCTTTGTGATGTCACAGTGTCTTTGTGATGTCACAGTGTCTCTGTGATGTCACAGTGTCTTTGTGATGTCACAGTGTCTCTGATGTCACAGTGCCTCTGTGATGTCACAGTGCCTCTGTGATGTCATGGTGTCACCTTCTGATGTCACAGATCCAATAATTTGAATGTAAACCTCAGATTCTAAACAGGGAGAAAAACAATGCATAAACTGCTGAAATACGTGCATTTCTCTTTACATTAATTATAAAGAGATTAATGGAAAATGTCGCACTTGGATTTTGCGACTTCATTTGCTTAAGAAACTGAAACGAGCTTGTCATATTCCCACATACAGAGCCACATCTCAGTTTTAGACATATGTAGGGTAAAAGTTTGATAAATCACAACTGTGTTTTCAATCACTTTGTGATCAAACAATTTATCCCAGGTTGGTCTTTAAATTATGTTTTTATCAGGTCTGTCTTAATCCAAAGTTATTTAAAAGCCAGTCCAAAACTTTAACCTTTTCAGCTACAGATGATCAAATGTAAACAATGTTATGTATATGTGTAGAATCAAGTGCCATGTGGATTCTGCAAATCAGATACTGATTTCAGTATCCTAAAATGCTACAGTCGCATAATAAGAGCCTGTTTGGGGAGAGGTTGTGCCGCCCCCTAGTGGAATTGTACCCTGGATGGAGAGGAGTCAAAAAAACCATATCCAGAAGCCTAAATGTGTATTTGATGGATTTTAAGCCCAAGTACAACATGGGATAAACTACAGAGTAATAACAGATTCACTGGTTTATACTTAAAATGGCTCAAATCGAAGCGCAAAGTAAAAAGAAATCAAAGTCAAGAATATTGTTACTGCTGTCGGAGGTAAAAGAAGGAATAAACCAGGGTGGGCTGCTCTGAACCAACCCTGCTAATGTTAATGTAGCTGACCCTGGGGCGAACATGAGGCCCTGTTGCTCCCTCTGCGGGTGTGTGTTGGGTGTGTTTCACAGATTCCTCCGGACTCCACCCAGCAGCCGTCCTCTCTCCACAGTTCGTGGAAAACCTTGTCGCAGCTGCTACACATCGGGCCCGACTGCTTCTCTCTCTCGAGGACTTAAAAGCGACCAGTCTTTTCTTGTTAAGGGACCGGAAGTGACCACCCGGAGGGAGATAACCGTTGGAATATAAGAAGCAGCTGGACGCTTCATAATTTGGTAAGTTGAACCTCATAGTTTCCATGGCAGCTGATGGGGCCTTATTGGGCTGCATGTTCACGGTGGAGTCAGTTTTGATATTATGGTGTCGGTGAGTTTTCTGAGCGAACAGCGCCTCAGTGATTCACCTGAAAGGCTCGTTTGTTACTTCGGGTTTGGCTCTCGGAATCAGGGTGGAGGAGGACGCTCGAGCCTTCCGACTCAAACTTTTATCAGCCATGTTTTTGAGCCACGGTTCAGTCGAAAATAAAAGTCACTTAAGAAGTTATTCCTTTGACAGCAGCTGTTTAGTCTCCTTTCCTGACACCGTTGTGAAATAGGCAAAATTGTTTATTTGATAGATTTAATAGCTTCATTTTTGCTTCTCGTGTGAATCTATCTGTTTTCCACCTTCTTCAACTCAACGTTTTCCCCTTTTGTTTTTGGCACACGTTTGGACTCATAGCTGGGGACAGAACTGTTTTTTGTGAAAACAATAGGGCTGGTTTCCTGAAGAGCCACAGTCAGTCATGACATCACGACTCTGAACCTGTTTGCTGATCTGTCTTAGATTAGACAACACCTAAGCAGAGTATCTTCATTTCTGAAAGCATTATTAGCAAACAAATATAAGCTGAGTAAATACAACATATAATTTTCATTAATTATAAAAAAAAACCTCTCCAAACCTCACTTTGAAAAGGTAACCACCCACCATGTTAAACCATGAATTATCTGAGATTAAAAACAGTATTTTGAAAGATGAGTATGGTTTCTCTAGCTGCACCCAGTCCTGATCATTACCCTTACCTAATCTGTAGGAAAATATATATATAAGTAGATCTAACAGTGTTAAACAGGCTGAATGAAATTACAAATAAAGGCTTACAGAGCCATTATCGTCAAAACATGGAGGAGTGGTGAATATCTTAGACCTCGCTCACCTTTCAGTATTATTATGAGAGCACATTGGTAACTCATCCAGGGATTCACTAAAGAACCTGTGACCACTAAGGAACCACAAGTCCACTTGCCTGAGTTGAGGGAGAATATAGCATCTATTTATATAATCCTGAAGGTGAATGTCCATTCATCAGTTTCTGACCCTAAGCTGTGTACAGCAGGACAATTATTCAAAAGATGCCAGCAAATCCACCTATGACTGGCTTAAAAAAAAGAAAATAAAGGAAACTTAGTTGGTTCACTCCATAAAGGACACGGAGGTGGGTAGAGTACCCAAAAACTGTACACAAATAAGAGAAGAACTACTTTAACTTATTTTCACTCAAGTAAAAGTAAAAAGTAGCCGACCAAGAAATTACTGTTTTACCCGAGTACGGAGAAACTGACCGATACATCAGTTATTTAATGTTTACAAATTACACCGTCGAAGAGACCAAAATATAAAATTATGTACAGTAAAGACCAAACGTTTGGACACACCTTCTCATTGAATTCAATGAGAAGGTGTGTCCAAACTTTTGATCTGTACTGTAGAAATCTTGGTATTTCAAAGGCCAAACTGATGATAATTTAGATAAATAACATGATTACAAAATCATAATGTAAGACACAAGAAGCCTTTTTCCACACTCATTTCTTTCAATACGAGACATCAACAAAAACTGCGTGTGTGTGTCTAACTGGTGATACTCTAGTTTTTTTGTTTGTTTGTTTTTTAAACAAGCTTGTTCTTTATTCAGTGAAGTTACTCACAGTGGGTAGAGTATCCAGAAAGTTTACTCAAGTAAAAGTAAGATTACTTCTAAAAGTTCTTTTTTTTTTTTTTTTCCCCACTCAGCCATTTGTAGCTATATGCTATCCGAATCTTTTCATAGCTGCTGGTATTTATTATGCCGGATTTCCCTCTGCTAATATAATAAGGAGTCCAACACTATAAGAACTAAACTAAATTTCCAATGGGGAAACTATGGCGTTGTCCTTATCAGTTTAATCCTCAGTTATGTACATTGCAGCTTCATGGACATCAATCTTCCTCTACAAGAGAAAAGACACTCCAGTCTAGTTTCACCAATCTATCCTCCCCCGTCCCCAATATGCAGTCCCAGACAACACAGTAGCTGCATATCCTTTGACCATATAATTGCGCAATTTCACAAAACTGCAAAGGAAACACTTTTTTTTTTTTTTTTTTCACTCCACACAAGTCGCATGATCAACATCCAGATGTTGTCACTGGCTCAAACCACAAAGATGAAGTAGACGACAGGAAGTAGTTTGAGGACCATGGTGGGGCATATTTTTTAAATGATTTATTAGGTGAACAAAAGTATTTACGTATGATTTAAATTTGAGTTTCTTAATGGAAATAACCTTGTGAACTATATCTCAAAGAAACTTTATCTGAGTCTGTAGACAAACGTGTAACGAGAACAATCATAATCCTACCTTCTTGTAGTCGATTAGAAAATTATTTCTGTATATTTTCTTAAATTAAACACAGCTTTAGCAATTATCCCATACCCGAATGATCATTTCTATGCGGCATTGTATTACAGTAGCCTTAAAGATTATTGTTTTGACTGGATATTTTAATAATCTTAGGAAACATGGCTGATCGTTTTAAAAAAAATGATATTTAATCAGATTGAGGAAATGGATTTTATTCCGCGGGAAGTAGGAGAGTTTTCTATTAAAAGTTGCACATTCGTTTGTTCCTGAGTCATCGTGACTCAGAACCGCATGACTTCGTCTTATCGCGGTGCTTTTATTTAAAAACGACAACAACAAACAGAAAACCCTCATGAAAACTGACGGATATTGTTTTCAACGAGCTCGAAGCTCCACCCTGCTGCTAAGACACGCCGCGAAACCTGACGCTCCTCTCCGTCCGATTGCAACAACCAAGGAGCGATCCTGGGTTCCAGCTCCGCAGCTTGTTCTGTGACCGCGCTTTTCCAGTTCCAGCGACTGTTTTGTGTCCGATGGTTGCCTGGGAGCGCACCATGTGACGTCACGACACCTGTGTGTGTGTGTGTGTGTGTGTGTGTGTGTGTGTGTGTGTGTGTGTGTGTGTGTGTGTGTGTGTTGTGTGTATTTTCCCCCTAAAAGCCCTGTTAAAAACGAAACCATGATGCATTTAGACGGCAACATGTAAGTAGGAAAACCACCCACTAATGTGTCTTTTTTATTCGGTGGCTCTGCTTGTTAGTTTAAATGATATTTCAGGCTTTGCAAAAATAAAAAATAAAATTCCTCCCCTTTTTTTTTTTTCTTTTAGGAGATTTATTGGAGTGTCCATGTGTTTTTAATTAACCACATGCTTATTCGAATCCACATCCTTT
This sequence comes from Gambusia affinis, assembly GCF_019740435.1. Classification (NCBI taxonomy): domain Eukaryota; kingdom Metazoa; phylum Chordata; class Actinopteri; order Cyprinodontiformes; family Poeciliidae; genus Gambusia; species Gambusia affinis. The sequence continues at coordinate 6,141,931 of NC_057879.1, forward strand.
ACGATGTTTCCCAGCGTGTTGGAAGTGTTAAATAAAATATTTACACACACAGTCGCACACAGCTGGGTTTGAGTTGGACTCTGTTTTTTATAAGTTGTTTATATTTAAATATTTGGATTAATTTTGTCTGTAGGGAAAAGCAAGGACCATACCGGTTTATATTAAGAGTGTCATAATAATACAGCAGGGTCTCATGGGGGGAAATCCACTGCTGGGAATGGCTGATGGGTTCCAGGTTTTCCCGGTAAGGCCAAACTTTGTTCTGCTTTCCTCTGAAGAAGAGAGGGGCGAGGAACGAAGCGTGACGTAACGCACAGAGTCTGCTTCTAGTTACACATGAATGTCAGCCAGAAAGGAACATTTCTATACATAAAGAGTCTATTTTCAGTTGCTGTGTATGCGAGCTCCCACTCCTGATAGTGTCCATGAGAGGAAGAGGGGTGGAAGATGTGATCATGGTAAAGGAAGAGAGTAATGTGCTAAATTTGGGTTGATCAATATCAACATTATCATTGCAATACCATATTTTCATAGTATCGCGCAGGTCTAGAACTGGACGATAAATTGGTTTTAATGACTTTGAGGAATTTTAGTTTTTTTGAAGATTTAATATTTTGGATTTTTTCACAGGTTTTTATATTAGCGCACTTTTGGGTTTTCATATTTCAGAGTGATGTCAACAAGACCGCCATCTTGTTTGACAAGCGTGTTTTAACAACGTCTGTTCATTTGGACTTTGAATTCAGATCAACTCTATAACTCAGCGAGTGACCAAGGGTCATTGCGCGTAACACAAACCCTGTAAATTCTAGAGACTAACAGGAACCATAGAATTGCACAAAAATCCTTGAGGGACGGCGGAGTCCCTACTCGAAATTCAATGAAAGAGTTGTAGGGAGCCTGGTGCCGGAAGCCCAGTTTGAAAGGCTGTTTACATTGTTTTAAACTGTGTGATTGTGAGCGTGAGTGGGAATAAAAATAGCAACAGGTATTTTGTTCCATATAACACAGTAGGAGTGTAACAGGTAAACATTTTATGGATGCAATTCGACTAAAAACCAACCTGTTTAGGATTGTATTTGAAACGTAATCAATTACAAATTTACTGATGGAACTTGACTTAATGTTCTGCTTTGATTGTTGATTCTATGTTGCAATGTGTTTCTGTGTTTAATTTGATGTAAAGCACTTTGAAATGTCTTGATGCTGAAATGTGCTAAACAAATAAAATTTGATTGATTGATTGAACTCTGACTCTATTACAGCCAGGCCAAGACTTTTTTTTCAAAATCACAAGAATAGAATTTTATGAGAACTTATTTATTTATTTTCCCAGGTCAGACCGGGGCTACCCACCTCAGGAGGGGCTACCCACCTCCACCTTCTTACGGCTTCTGGCGGTCCTCAGCCGGGTCAGCCTTGGCTCCCTATCCAAGCGGCCCAAATGCCCCTCTTCCCGGGCCAGCCAGCGGGGTATCCTGCCGCTCCGCACTCCAGGACAGCTCCTGCAGCTGAGGACCTCCGGGATCGGGCTACCCACCACCAATGCCTCCAGTCATGCCCCCCACCATCCCATCAGGAGTTCTGAGCTCAGGTAAGAGGCCGTTTATTTTTACTGTTATCCGGCAGAACATGCAAAGCATTTTAGTTCTTGGAAATTGTTCACATTTTATCAACAACACAAAGCAGTGACGTTGTTGAAACGGTGTCCTTTAAAGTCTTAAAATGTCTTCAATTTATGAAACAAAATAGAACTTTAATCACAGGTGTTTTATATTAATATACACTTGTAAATGTTTAGTTTTTTTCCCCCCAGGACTTTAAAGTTTTGAGTTGCAAGCACATAACTTAATTGCAATCTGTGACTTTAGCCAACCGCTAACTAGCTGCTAATCTACCGTTGCTAACAGACTAGCTAGCTTTTTGTGTCTATCATTGGTAACGGTGTCGACAGGGAACAGAAAGTGATTGCCACTCGAGCTGAAACCCGACACTCGACAGCCACAAATAGGTCAACATTTTTCGACTTTCTCGTGTCGAATAGCAACCGCCAAACAAAATTTCAGATGCACGAACGTCATTGGTCACTTGGCTACGATAGCATATTAGGGATATTGTAGATAGAAAAAAAAGAGGAGTAGATTTCTGGCAAAAAAAAGAAAAAGAATCTGAAATTTTCTAGAAAAACAGATTGATCTCAGAAATGTTCTGTAAAAAAAACATGGAGATTTCTGAGTTTCAAAATTTCCAAAAGTCTGAAATTCGTTTACTAGCATGTTTTGTTTTGTTTTTCCTAGAAAATTTCTGAGATTATTATCAAAAGTTTAACATTTTTCTTGCAAGTTTTTTTCAACTTTCAAATTCAGAAATCTCATTGTTCTAGAAAAATTCTAATTTTTTTTAGTGTGGAAATTTGCACTTTTTCTTTTCTATCTGCAATGGCCCTAATATGCCATCAGACTTTGGCTGGAGGACATCGTAGAGGCCCCATTGGAAATAAACAGAGGGGAACCGACATCGCTTTCCGTGTGTGAAGCTGGGCCGTTGTAGCGCACGAATGTGCTATGTGCTCAATATTTCTCTTGTGAGATTGATCTCAGAAATTTTCTGTAAAAAAACATGGAGATTTCTGAGTTTGTATTCCGCTGTACTCGGCTGCGTCGCATGTTTTGTTGGCATCTGATCCAAATGCATTTCCTTCATCTCTGATTTTAGTGGCCTTATTTTGCTTTCTATTTCTTCTTCTTTTCATGAATAAAACAGACGAGGAGTTCGCGGCGAGGGGCAGCAACTGGGACGACATGAGCATTCGGCATGCCTTCATCAGAAAGGTAAAGAATGGGTGAGAAAGGCCAGGCCTGGCTCTCTGACGAGCCACAGCTGTTTCTGTTTTACGCAAACATGCTGTTTCGTAGGCGCAGCGTTTTCAACACAGCTGCTCTCCAGCTCCAGACGAAATAGTAACACTTACTTTGCTTCTCTTTCAGTCCCATGTAAATCTAGGTTTATCAGATGCTTGTCTTTAAATGGAGTGCATTTCTTTATGAGGGTTTTTTTCCTTTATACTCCCTTTGGCAGGAGGCCTGGAAACTTGGCTCATTTATAAGATGATATTGCATTGGAGAGACGCAAGAAAGTCCAGCACTGACTCAAATTTTATGTTGTTTTTTTTAGATTTTTTTTTTTTTCTGTTTCAATCAAGAATGAGTATAGAAGAAATAAAAAATCCTGTTGCCTGTTGAACTCTCTTTAACCTTTCCTTGCTGCGAGTGAGTCTTGTTTTGTTGGACTTCCAGATAAGGTGAAAACTCTTCTAACTGTTGAGTTACATCTAGGAGAAACTTCCTGCTTTATGTCTAAAGCAAAATAAGAACTGCTACTTCTACTCCAGTATTCTAATTAGATTTATTTACGTTAGATTTTTAGGTAATATATGTGGCCCCTATTCAAAAATACAAATTTATTTATTTTTGTTATCAGACTAAAATGAGCTAAGCCCAGTGGTAGAGATGCTAGGCCATGTCTTTGAATTAAAAATAGTTTAAAGCTGACATAAAATTTGAAAATATAATGTTTTTGGAAGACATTATTAACAATACACAGACACCAACTATATAGTCTAAAAAAAGGAAAACATAAAAAAATCCAATTAAATTAAATATGATTTTTTTGTACTGTAGTGGTTTCATCCTGATGAAAGTCTGGGTTATTGAGTTTGTGTGAATAACAAAATAAAAGAAACACCCTTTCACCAAAGAGACTTTTTAACTTGTCCTTGTTATCACTGTTATGGGTTTATGTATATAAAACAATCTGTAATAAATCTATGATATAATTTAAGCCTGGTGACCCACCAGGCATATAATACACCAGGAGAAACCCTAAAGTTGTCAACTTTTCTTTCTTCTGGACTGCTAATGTTGTAGAGTTTCATGTCAAAACTGAAGATGATAACATGAAAAGCTGATGAACAGTGGTCATACCACAGGCACTGAGTTACAGTAACGTACACTAAGTGCTTTAAGTGCATCAGCAAACCATTAACAGGACGTTATATTATTCATATTTCTTTATGGATGACACTAAGTGGCGTTTTTCATGTTGTCAGATGAACATCATTGTACATCCCTCCAATGTTATTTTTTCTCACAAATTACAACTTGCGAATCATTTTCACGCAAACTTTTACTTCGTTTTTTTTTTTTTTCCTGTAAAACAAATCGTGACCTCTTCTGATTGGCTCCTCTTCCAGCCTGCAGTAGAACGACTTCCCTCTGTGTGTTTCAGGTTTACATGATCCTGGCCTCCCAGCTCCTCGTCACCACGGCCATCGTTGCCATATTCACCTTCGTGTGAGTACGCAGTTGCAGTTTTTGTTCATCGCCGCCTGTTGCTAACCGCCTGTTGCTAACCGCCTGTTGCTAACCGCCTGTTGCTAACCGCCTGTTGCTAACCGCCTGTTGCTAACCGCCTCCGTTTCCCCGCAGTTCACCGGTCCGAGATTTTGTTCGGAAAAACCAGGCTGTGTACTGGGCATCATAGTAAGTCTTCCTCTTTATTTTTATATGCTTTAAAGCAATACGTTGGACGAAAAGTGACTATTAATTATTGTTTGTTTCATTTAAAGTGCTGTATATATCATCACCCACCTTGTGTTGGTTTGCTGTAAAGGCCCACGGTGAGTTTTATAGGAAAATAAACATTTGTGCAAATAATCTCCACTAAGTACTAAAGCCGCCCTGTTTGTGCTTTACTCCTTCAGGAGGAAGTTCCCATGGAACATTATTCTGCTGCTGCTCTTTGTGAGTTCATCTTCTCACAGTTTGTCATCTGAAACAGGAAGTAGCTTCTTGGACTCGCCTAGAGTTTTTTTTTTTTCAGATTCAACCATTGAAGCGCTCTACTTAATAGTTTCCAGGTTCATGCTGGAGGTTTAGCCGTGACTCAGCGGCAGCCTCCCTGCTGACAGTTTGAGTGTTGCAATGTTACTTCGTTATCTCTGTTTTATCTACTCAACCGGCGAAACGATGCAGCTTTTTCACATCTTGTCACTTTACTACAGAGATCGTCTGGCGACAAGAGAAAAAGAAAAAAAAAAAAAAAAACTCGTCACCCCAACTTGTTACAATTAAGTTGCGGTCATGAATTAAAGCAAGTCGTTCCCACAAGTTATTAAGTCGCGGTCACATTTTTTTCCTTTCTTTTCTCCCATGTATGTTGCTTTGCATGTGGATGCATGGGTTTTGTGTTTTTTAGAATTGAGTGTAATAGGACAAAACTAAATTGCACGTTCTTGTTCGGGAAGTGGAATAAAACATATTCATGACTGTGAATGCAATCTGAAGGCCATATTTGCCCTCAATGCAGCAAAGCAGCACTCGTTTAGAGATGCAAATGTTACATAACTTTTTAAAAAAAATGTATATAAAGGTTGAATTTTTATAAATATCTGCTTCAGGAAATTTGATGTCATTTTTAAAGAATCCAATTTTCTGTGTGTTTTCAGAGGATGATGTGGCAATTTGTGGAAAATCGGGGGTGGAAAGCACATAGTTTCCAGTTTAGCGTAAAAAAAAGAGAAATTGATGTAAAAATAGCATTACTTGTATTTTTAGAATTGCTTAGACATTATTAAATGTATTAAAAAAACCCTGATAAAACCAGCATTTGTTATTAAATTTCTATTTAAAGCTGTAAGTTCTTGTCAGAGTTCAGAAACTATGGTGTTCAGATTCTAACCTCCTGAGTTTCTGGACAGAACAGCCAAAGGTTTCAATGTCTAGATGTTCAAAACAGAGCAGCAATATACTAAAAACATAACGCATTCAGATTATATTATTACAAAAAAAAGAAAAGTCAAACTGTCTTGAACTTCTCTTCCACTTCACAACCGTGTACAACTTTGTGTTTGTTGAAAATAGAAAAAAATCTTAAAGAACTAAGTTGAAGGTTGTTGTAAAGTGACAATAATGTTTTAGTTTTATGATCGGTTAGATTCTTCAGCGTTTATTAAAAACTTTGTTGTTCATGCTTTTATTTTTTTTCCCCCCTGATCTCAGACTCTGGCTCTGTCTTACATGACTGGAACCATCTCCAGGTATGAAAGAAAAAAAACAAACAGTTAAAGCCTGTTTTTATCCTGAGTACTGATCCAGTTTCTTTCCTTTTGTAGTTATTACAACACAAAAGCTGTGTTTCTGGCTCTCGGGATCACTGCTGTTGTGTGCATCGCTGTCACAGTCTTCTGTTTCCAGACAAAGGTGTGTTTGTGGGTGTGTGTGCGTGTGTTTTTCTGCTTTACGAAACTGGTTCAGGAACACATTTCTAACCGGCCGGTTTCTGGTTTCACCGTCCAGGTGGATTTCACAAAGTGCCAGGGCCTCTTCTGTGTCCTGGGGATTGTGATGTTTGTGACCGGCATCATTACGGCCATCGTGCTTTCCTTCAAATATGTGAGTCTGAGCATAACGTCAGGGTAAAAAAAAAATAATAATAAAAAAAAAATAATCAAAAATTCAAAAGCAGAACTTAACGACGTTTGTCTTGCAGATTTATTGGCTTCACATGCTGTACGCGGCGATAGGCGCCATAGTGTTCACTCTGGTGAGTGTTTTGTTTTTTCTTTCCTGTTAAATAATTCCTTCTCTCCCTTCCTGCTCTTCTGCTGTTAATGCATCTGTGTGTGTGTTTGTAGTTCCTGGCATATCACACTCAGCTCCTGATAGGAAACAGGAAGCACTCCATCAGTCCGGAGGAGTACGTCTTCGCCGCTCTGTCCCTCTACGTTGACATCGTCCAGATCTTCCTGTTCCTGCTGCAGATTATCGGCTCCGTCACCAAATGAGGCCGAGCGTTCCGGATGGCTGCTGGAAAGCAACGCGTTGCTTTTTTTTCTCTGTTACAACTTTTACTTTTTTTTTTTTTTGTTTGTTTTTTTTGGATAAAAAAAAAAAATCATAGCATAACATTTATTAAGCTATTGAACCAATGCAGGGATAGAATCAAGTGGCTCAATCTGATTTTTGTTACCATGTATGGAGATACGAAAACTACTTTTATACTTGTAATATACATATTTATACTATGCACTCGTCATCTAGTGATGATAAACACCTCTGTTTAAATTCCACAGTTATATCGAGGGAAGCATTATTGATTCATTTAAAAAACTTTTCCTTCCTTTTTAATAAGCCGTATGTCGAGAATTCAGTTAAACAAAATAAAAATATTAAAAAATTATAAAACATAATGTAACTGCCGTCATAGTTCAGTGTTGTCTACAGATCTGTTACATGTTCTCTAGATCTATCCTGGGATAATTTATAATGTGTTTACAGAGGCACTGGCCCAGGGCTACAGTTTTTGAGGGCGCCTCCCAATTTATTTTATTATTTTTTTAATGAATGGATGTTTTGCAATTATTTGTTACATAAAACGTAAGCTGGCCCAAATTTGGGGTTTCTATGAGTATAAACAATAGTCACGTCTCGGATAAGTTATAGTCGATGTGTTTGGGAAAAATGTTTAGTTATTATTGGATTGAAGTTTCCTTATGAGGCATTTTGTCTTCCAGTTGAATCTCACAGGGTATGTCGTGCCTCGAAAAAAATCATCAGCTCATTTTTTTCTGTCATAACTCTGGGTGTGTTTACGTGACATTCACTGTAAATAGCTGCTGTCTTTATTTTATTAAATTTTTTTCTTTGCAACAACTTACTGACCTGAACGTGCCATTATAAGCAACATCGCCTGTATCCATGGCAAAAAAATTTTTCCCCCTAAAACTACTTCATTACGTAAGGTGTTGTAACTCAGTCTGAGTGAGCAGGGTGGAGTTCCCCCCCCGCCCCCCCCCCCAAACAACCGGTGAAATGTTTCAGCTGGAGAAAAAAAAAAAAACACTCCTGATTTACCCGACCGCACCCAGCTGCTGCTCCGGGCCAGAGCTGCATGTAATTCTTTTATTAAAGCAACAGAGTCAAACACTCCGCATGTAAAGACCACATAGTTGGTGTAAATACACCTTTCCTGAAGATAATGTGTTTGCATTTTCATATGAAATAAACTGTTTCCTTTTGTTTTACACCAGGTAGTGCTTATTTTCATGATATAGATCAGTTTTTCTCCACTGCGGCTTAAGGCAGAAGTTCTCGCGTCTCCCGGGGCGTGACGGGGTTTACACGTCACCGGTCCAGCTTGGAGTGCTGGCGATATCGACTCCCGTCGTATTCGCCCTCGTTGGATCGTCTCATCCTCTGCCTGATCTTCAGCTGCTTCAGGCGGTTTTTGTCCACTTGTCTCTTGGCCAGAATGAAGCCGATGATCCCCGCGGGGAGCCCGATCATCCTGGAGGAGAGGGGGAGATATTTTCGGTCAAGCCGAGGAGGTCTGCTATCGTCAAATTCACCAGAAACTACCATTTCTGTACAATTACCTACTTCCTGTCCGCCACTTCGTTTCTTTAAAGCTACCACGCAGATCAAATCCAACTTTTACATATAGTTTGTCGACTGTAAAACTACATGTCAGGGTACATTTTCAAATTGGTTTTGTCGAAAAGTGTTGCTTTGTTGAGATGAAACCCTTTGCGATTAAAAGCGCATGATTTCGTGCTCGAGTGAATCTGGTGACATCACAAGATTGCCGCCGGGCCTGCCTTCCACCAATGTTGAACTTTTCCCCCCCTTTTTTCATTTTAATGTCATTATTGTAAAAGTCTCATTTGAAGCTACTGTGATAATCTGGGATTTCAGACAGTTGTGATGATGTGTAAACGTGGAAACAAAGTATTGCTTTTTCAACTGAAAGCAGCTGATTAGTAGGCCAGCAGCCATTAGCAATAAATTAATTAATTGCTTGATAAATTAAAACGAGCTTAGAAATTTCCATTTGCATGATTTATTGTTTTTCTCTTGTCACCAAAAACTGGTTGACTTCAGTCTGTTGTACTGGCCTCAACCAGCCCTTTAACCCTTTTCTTGAAGGATAATTTTGTTCAAAGAGACTTAATCCATTTAAGAAATGTATCTTTGTTTTATTTTGTAACGTATTGTTGCATTGCCATGCCATTATCATCCTAATACTAGAAAATTATCTCAAAACAACAATATTGTCGTTTACCTCAACAACTTCAGGGACAATTTGCCGGCCAACAAAATTTCTTATTGTGACATCATCTTTCTCTCTCTCTGCCCCGCTTTTTATCCGTACGGCCAGATAGAGAGGAGAGTGAGCTGGATTAGCATACTGATACGTGACAGAAAAATGGACACATAGTTCTACTAATGATGAACGAACTGCAATTTCTTCATTTCTCAGTAATATATTTGGGGAAAATAATCAAGTCTTTACGTAGAGTAAAGAAGTGCCGCAGGCTCACCAAGCATATCCTAACTTCATCATAGGGTTCTTGGCCTTCCTCCTGGGGATATACTCCGGCTCTTCCTGCCCGAGTCTGTCTGCAACCTTGTCGGCCACATCGGAGCTCTGTGTCGGCTCGGTCCTGGAGCTGGACAGCCCGGCGGTGGGGGTGGCATGAAGCCGCAAACGGTGGCACAATATCGGGGTCAGACGACCGAGGAGCCACCGGCAGGAATCTCCGTGAAAAGCTGGAAGACGAATCCAGGTTTTAAACTTTGCGCAAAATCTATTATCACGGTTTCTTCAGCAAAATATATTATTTTACAGCAGGAACAGGAATTAAATCAGTTAAAAACAATACAAACAAGCTGCATAACTAATACATGATAATACATGATGTTACCCTGGCAACATCTAGTCCTAATACAAAAAAGTATACTGTCTGTCCTGAATGTACCCCAGTTAAGGACGAAAAGGTTTTACCTGTCAGAGATGCCCTGAGTGCCGTCAGACAGGAGGCAGACATGTTTGTTGAATAACAAATAGAAGAAGACACGCATGCGCTTTTCTGTCCAAACGTGGACTTACCCCACCTGGTGGACAATCATCATAAATTCATCCTTTATCGAGGAAAACCTTTTAAGAAATTCAATTCAAAATCAGAGCCATTAATTTTATGGACTTATCATACACAAAATGATACTTTTAAGTAGTTACTGCAGTTTACAGCTTATTCCTCAGTATAATACAAAATGGAAAGAATTCAGTTGTTTTTTTTTTTTAAGGAAAAACACACTTTCTAAGTTTGCAAAGCCAAAAATTTGCTAGAAAAAAACAAACCTGAAATTTTCCAGAAGAAAACAAATCAATTTAAGTGTGAAAAGTTGAAAATCGGCTAGAAAAAACTCAGGGTGCAGAATAAAGTAAAATAGGATTAAGCTAAAAAGAATAAAATAAAAATAGAACACATTAAAAATGGGATAAAAAGTACAGATGCATAAAGGAAAATACATGTATAAAACTAAAGATGAAACTAAGTTTCAATCACCCAACTCTAACGCCTGGATAAAGTATCACTCTTAATGAATATATGAATTATATTTAAATATTACTGCACTTTTATCAACAAATTTTTTTGTCAATTTTTTTTTATTTCAAATTTTCCAGAGGTCGACACTTTGCTCGACAAAACTAAAATTTTAGTAGAAAAAAATGTTTTCTTTTTATTTAATTTAAAAAATTCTCAAAATTTAAAGTTTTTCTATAAAAAAAAAAAATTTGGACACAAAACGTTTGAGGAGTCGAAATTTCTAAATCAGAGGTCAAAAATTTGCTTGAAAAATCTGAGGAATTTGTTAGAAAAAAATTTTCTAAAAAAAATTTGTCCAAAAAGGGGAATAAAAAAAAAATCACAGTAAAAAAAAAATCTAAATTTCAAGCATCCAAAGTGATCAAATATGCTTCGGGTTCATTCTCCAAAAAAATGGACATGGAACTTACTTTTCACTTCTAAAAGTTATGAATGTCGACGCTCTCCAGAAGAGACACGAGCCTCAAAAAGTGACTGTTGATTAAAGTGCTGTATCTACATATATTGATAGAAAGTTGAATGGAAGGATGAAAAAAATGGATTAAGAAGTCTGCTAAAGGACCACAACATGCAAATGCATCTATATATGTGATTGCATTCCAACTTATTAAGAAGCAAGATTTCTACTAAACAACAGAGTCACTGCTTACAAAAAAGAAACAAACCAAAAAAATAAAAAATCACGACACTTTATTTAGAGAGCACCAGAAGGTACGTACAAGAAAGTCAAGTTTTTGTTTCAACAGAAGATACAATCAGACAGTAGAACAACTAACAGTCAAGTTTACAGGCAGAACATTTCAATCAAAGCGTGGTGAGCAGATTAGCAGTCATTTAGTGTGCTTCATTAAAAAAAGAGAAAAAGAAAAAGACGTCTACAGTATTACAAAAAAAACAACAGGACAATGTCAACAAACACGTACATGTTTCAACTTCAAACAGCAACATGTGAATGCATACTAGCTACGTTTTCCTAGGACTTACTACTGTATAAATAGAAGAAAATCACAAATGTTTTTTTTTTTTTTTTCTAATAGGTGAACTAATAGAGATGTTGGCAAATTTAGACGAACATCCATTTTATCGTAGCCGTTTCCTTATTCTGGGAAGATCAACAGTCCAGTGGGATGTTCTACTGTCTTTCCTATTTTGAATAGCGGAATGGGTCAAACTAATGACCCTTTTCTAGTCAGCAGTCAATCTGAAAATGTTATTACAAAAAATTATTCTGTTGCAATTAGAACGCCAATAGTTGCAGTACATCAATCTGCTTGAAAAATCTGTGAAGTTGATTTGACAAAGAATTTTTGATGAGCAAATTTCTAGAAGTCGAACATTTGATCTAATTTTTTTCTAGACAAACTTTTTTTCTTTTAGCAAAAGTAAAAATAAAAAAAACTTTTCGAAATTGATCTTTTATTTTTAGAAAATCTTTTTTCTAAAACTTTTGAAAAATAGTGTTGGAAAAAAAAACTTACATATTTTGCAGATGTTTTTGTTTAATTTTTTTCCTAATCTGTGAGATTATGCTACTGCAATAGAAGCAGTATATTGTATGACTTTTTTCTTCTTCTTCTTTTTTTTATTTTTTTTTACGCGTGGCGTCGTAAATGAGTATTCTCTTTTTGTCCGATATCGCTGCAGGTCTCGTCAGACCTTCCTTAAGATGCGAAACTTCACTTTAGTGTGAAAACAGGAAAAAGGAGACTTTGTCTTCAGACCAGGCCAGTGACTTTGTGGTTTAATGTACAGCAGTTCTGCTCCGTTTCTCTACTAGTTTGTCTGTCTGCCTGTAGAGCAGGAAAATAAACAAGCCCCAGAAACGTCGTAAAGCTGGCAGCTCTCAAACACTGACAATGGTTTTTTTTGTACTTATTATTATTTATTTTATTTTTTTACTCTGTTAGAGACAACAAAAATAACTGAGCTCTAGACATGGACGGACATGTTGAGTTGCCGTCTCACGCCGCCTTTCAGGTGGGAACTAAACACAACAATAAAACAATAACAACATGTATCTATGCGTGTGTGTGTGTGTGTGTGTGTGTGTGTGTGTGTGTTTCATGTGCCTAAATGGGTTTTTCCCCCAATCCTATTTCCCACTTTCAACATGCCTGCATGTGTGTTAACATGTGTGTGTGTTTCTTCAGGTTCTCCTTTGGGGTGTGTTTCCCACGTATGTGTTCTCTATACACAGCACTGCGTAGAGGTTGGAGCAGGAGCGCGGGTGTTGTCCCAGCAGCCGACCCGTCTGCAGCAGCGCCGCCTGGCCCGTCACCGCCACGTCGCCCGTCCGCCACGCCTCGCAGTAGTTGGCGGTCAGGCGGGTGCCCGCCGCGCTGGAGCCGTGCCACACCAGCTTCTCCGGCCTGCAGGGGGCAGAAGGGCGAGGATTGTCAGCGTCAGAACCGCTTCAGGGAAGAGCTAGCAGGTTCTTCCCTGAAATGCTCTCCCTCTTACGTTTTCATCAGCAGGACTGCTAACAATATTTGAACGGATTATATTCACTGTGGGATTTCTAAAGAAAAAAAATTTCCTCACTATATTTTAGTGAGGAAACTAAAAATAATTCACCTTTAGCTCAAAGAAACAAAAAATCACTCTATTCTCTTGTTATTAAATGTAACTTATTTAATAAGTTGCCTGTTTTGTTTTTTATTAATTATATACTTGCTGTATTTTCTTATTTACTAAGTCAGTTATTTACTTGCCCAACTTATTTATTTGTTTACGTTTGTATTTACCTGCCCTACATACAGTTTCTGTTCAGTTTGTTGCTTTTTTTCTTCACTTATGAAGAAAAAAGTGGCACATATGTTACCTACATTTTTTAATCTTCTCCATTCCTTACTCATTTAGTTCCATATCTATTTACTCACTAACTTGCCTTTTACCCTTCTACTTATGAACTGGCATAATGACTATACTAGCAGTGCACTAATTGCAATTTTCTGGCCAAACGCAGATTACAGATTTTTAAAAAGACTGACTTGCCAATACCAAATTATTTTAGTCTGAAATGTTGCTAAACATAGCAAGAAAGTTGCTGACTTGGTAACAGTGGGAGGACTATTGTTAACTGAAAATGTGCAGACAAGACCTGGTGGGCCGGTCTGAAAAGGACAGTGGGTCTTTAGTGAGATATATAAGATTGGTGGATAAGATCAGCTTCACATGTATTGACCGATCGTCAATCACGAAATGAAAGAAATCGGCCCAACAGATCGACTGCTTGATAAATCAGCACACCCTTAGACCATACTATGTTTTTCATGCAATTTTCTATAACTTTAGCTTTGGAAAAACTTAATTTTTTCTCACTATTATGCTTCAGTTCAATAATCTGGAGTTAAAAAATGTTGGTAATAAAAATGACTAGTCTGGACAGTTGATGTCTTTAATCTTCCACATATACTACCTCACATTTTCTCTGCCTCTGGTTTTCCATTGGCAGCATCTCCCTGGTTGCTAATGCTAACATCCACTCACCATGCCGGGTCAGTCATTATGTTGCGTCCATCGAAAGAATAAATGGGTGTCAAAGGATTGAACATGCCCGCATTCTCAGAGAATATGGAGGTCCAAGTGCTGAACAATATTTGCCCCTGAGAGAAGTGGGAAAAAAAATACATTTGAAAATACAATGAACTTAAAGCAGTCATTTTAAAAATATATTGTACAAGAAACCAAAAATCCCCAAAAAAAAAAAAAAAAAAAAAACCTGGACTAAGGAGAGCATTTCCTCACCCTCAGATTAACCACCGGCAGGTTGTTGCGGTCAGCCTTCCGTACTATGGTCGCCAAGTCCTGTAGGTGTGATGACAGGAAAGCCCTGTAGGTGGCGGTAAGCCCCACGGAGCGCGCCTGCTGGTAGCACTGGAAGTCTGCCCCGCGGATGCCGCGCATGTCGCCTTTGAGCGGAGCATTCAGCGCCACTAGATGGAGCTAGATTCAGACAGGGAGGCAAAGAGGAGGGGAGGTAAGCGGTAGAAAAAGGCGATGACGACTCACCGCGGCATTTGTTCCACTCACTCCAGGTAAGGACTCAATGGTCTGTGGCAAGATGTTGTAGCTGGGCTGGTATCCCCTACTGCCCTCCTGCAGTTCCTGATCGACAGAAACAACAAAAACAGTTGGTTTACGCAGCCTGACGTCACACCTGCAAGGTCCCGCCCCCATCTTCCTGCTGGAGCGCAATAAGCTGCTCCCCATCAACTACCAAAGCTTAATTTAGCTGTTAAGTTGACAACATAACACGTTAAACCTTAAATGTAGGCTTCACACACACACACACACACACATATATATAAAGCTACGCAGTGTTTTTGCCACACTATGACAACTAAATAACAAGGTCAGTAAAACGTTTTAATTAAGAAAAAGGAATAGTAAGAGAGATGGAAGTAGTTCAGTTATTCTAACTTGACTTTGACAACAGTAACACGTAGATGTGACGTGGAATTCGGTGTGTTTTGGTTCAGGTGTTTAAATGAGCTAATCCACCTCAGCTGTGTTAGATTAGCTAATAGCAGCGGTAGCTGATCTACCACTACGGTCACTTATTATTAATCGCAAAATAAACAACCCTATAAACATAACACTGTAACGGACTTAATGTTTGTTTGTTTTTTTGGTGTTGAATCAATTGCCATGGCAACGAGTCTGCGCGTAGCCGATACAGAGAGCAAGAAAAAAGTGGTTCTGAAGAATTTTTAATGGTTCTATGGTGCCATTTGTCCCCTTCCTGTGACTCACTGAACTAAATTAATAATATCTACATCTCCAGATTGATTTTAGTTAAAAAAAATTTCTACCACAGCAGCGCGGCTATGGGTAGCATGTAAAAGAATCGTCCTTTTGCCCTCCAGCGTTGTGCGCATGTGCAAAAGTTTCAGATAAAAACAAAGAACACGCACTGGGTCCGCAGAGAGTGTGTGTACGTGTGTGTTGGTATGTACCTGGCTGTGAACTCTTTGTGGTCTGCTCCAATCTCCCGCTCTGCTCAGAGCCTGAGACGCTTCTGATGAGGAAGCTTCATTTTGAATCAGCTCTCCAAGCTAAAAAACAAAACAAACACATCAAATGTGAGGATGTTTATCATTTTTTGAGCAAAGTGTTTTGTATCATCACAAACAGACAGAAGCTATTAGCAGCCACTGTCATTGTGAAATTATGGGAGAATTATTGAACTTATCTAGCAAAATCCCAAATGCACATTCAGTCTCACAAAGAATGGAGGATAAATGACTAAAGCCACAATCTTAACAAAATAATGTATTTTATGAGACCAACACCAATTATTGGATGACTGGGGAGGGAATAAAAACACAGGGTATTTATCATTTTTTTCAGAATTAAAGTCTGAAAGTTTTACATTTGACTTTTGATGCGACTAATGGGTAAAACCCAACAGCGGCATTTTTTCAGCTGTAACTCGCCAGCTAATGCCAAGCGTACAGATAAGACTGCAGCTCAGAGGATGGTAAATCTGCGGCACAAACCTGGATTTTGCGCCACCCGTTGCGCGCCCTGACGTACAGCTCCCCCCCTCTCTCGGACACGTACACCAGCGTTCCCTCAGCGACTCTCTGGTCTCTGGTTTCTCTGGTGAGAGCCTTGACGGTCTTGAAGGTCGTCACCTGACCACACACCGTCACAACATCACTGCCAGCGCTTTCCGGTGCTTTCCGGCTCTTTGGATTAGCCATCTTACCAGGTTAGCGTAGCCTGGAGATCCTGGTGGACCGGGAGGACCGGGAGGACCAGGGACACTGACGTCTGAAGAGAAGATATGCAGCATGATTACAGACGTAGTCCTCAGTTCCTCCTAAATCTCTTTGTGTCAAACTAACCGGATCCATATTCGGGGGCCGGTCCCGGGGGCCCAGCAGGGCCAGGCGGCCCTCGGGGCCCAGGTCGTCCGAGCCCGGGAGCTCCGGGTTGACCAGGGGAACCAGCCGGACCTGGTGGACCTACAACAGACTCCCCCTTTGGACCCTGAAGGACGATACATCGGCACCAACATTGGTATCGGAAGATATTAAGCATTTGTTAACACATCGGTATTGGCCCAATAAATACAGCTGGGCCAATACGAACAACCGATATTTATTTCCATCTTGTTGCTGTCTTTTTTTTTTCCCTCAAAGGTGTCAAAATAGTTGAGAAATACATAGAATATCAGTAAATATTGGTTACCCAACCAAAACAGCAACATTAATATTGGATATCGATATCGGCCCAAATTTTGCGTCTCCAGTTTTGGATAAGCAGCTGCTTCGATGTACACCCTGCTCAGGTTCATCGTCATTTTTCAAATGGCACAAATGTTTTGAAATTTGGTGTTAAGAATGGAATGAAATATTTCTCCATACAGTTCGATCATCGGAACGCTCCGCAAGTTCTGGCGACTGGCGTAACCAGGGAACAAAACCGAAGTTTGATTTGTTTTCCGATTCAAAGCTGAACCCACCACAAGTCCAGATTTTCCTGGAAGTCCTGGAGGACCGGGCAGGCCCGAGTCGCCCTTTTCTCCTTTTTCACCTTTGACCCCCAGATCGCCTTGAGCTCCCTGAGCGACAGAAAACAGTCGTGCAAAACTAAAACAACGTTTTAACAAGATTTTATGCTCAAATCAAACGTTGGATGTTCTAATTTGTTTTTACTGCAATAAAAGAAGAATTTATTTGAAAGTGTTTTGATAACATCCTTACTGGGTGGATGCGATCATAACAGCGGACTGTGATGTACGCTTAGCACATGGAGCTAACAGGCTCGCTGTTTGTCTTCCACATTCTGATCACCTGAAGTTGCTAAACTTTGTCTAAAGCAAATCTCAACTCGTTTTCTTTGCGTGTTGCTCTGAACAGGAACATCAAAAACGTGACGGCAACAGATTCTCCTCCACTGTTTCATCTGATCATATCTGTTGGAGGTGTGCGAGACGGGCTTCCACTCACCTCTACCGCATCAGGTAACGGGGGTTCTGCCGTGAACAACAAAGAAAGCAACAAGATGAAGGGATGCAGATTCAGAGGCTGCTGCTGCAGGAAAGAGACGGGTCTTACCGGGCGTTCCCGGCTCACCAGGCATCCCTTCGTCGCCTTTGGCTCCTTTACGTCCCACAGAGTCTCTCGTTGTCACCGACTCCTACACACACACACACAAATATACATAGACACATCAATAACCGAATTGCTCAGGTTGTGTGCATGTGTTAAACATACTGCTGGACGTTAAACAGGGTAAAAAGGGTGTCGATAACGTTGCTGCCAGCCCTGAGAAAGAAACTGATTAAATCCAAGAGACACATGCTCAGTTATTGAGGTTAACGCACGGGGGGATGAAGCACAAAGGTTTTACAGCGCAGGTCGAGTTAAAAACGGTTTGGAGCTAGATCTGCTCCGGGGTTTTCCTCAGAGAATATGAGCTGCCACTTTGATCTCAGAAATGTTCCTTTCAAATGTAACACTGGTTTTACGTTACTTTATTAAAGAGACACAACGTCTTACAGCATTTGGTTATCAACATATGGATCCAGTCGCAGTGTTTCTCTGCTCGTCAGGCTTTGTGGATATGCCATTCGGCCCGCTACGTTTTTCACAAAGAATCCCTTTCCGAGATGCTAAAACGGTTAAAAAAACCAACCAAACAAACAAACCCCGACACCAGGAAGAAACCTTATGTATCTACCCAACAGTAAGTAAATCAGAGATGGAGCTCCATCGTTTTTGCAACAACCTAAACAGATTATTACATGTCATGCAGTTTCACTCTTTCAGCGACTGATCAAAAACGAGACGATGAACCAACTCTGATTTACATAAAACACAAGATATGTTCCTTCCCTTCATTCCTCGTCCTTGAGCTTTTGAGGAGGAAAAGAGCAGATGAGCTACGTAGTGACCAGCATGCCCCCCGAAACACCTCGCATTAACATTTGTCTTTAATGACTGGACCCGGCTCAACCATCCACAGTTATGCAGGAATTGATCTTTCTGGTTATGTTTTGGACTAAAAAAAAAAAAAAAAAGTTTTCATATTGCAGGGAATCTGTGCAAGACAAATGTTAAAGCCTGATGCCATCACACCACGGCTACATTCACGTGGCTTTATCAGACACTGTTAGGAGAACAGGAATGGAAGGCGACAAGGAGGGAAGGAGGCACCAGAGAGGTTTCATGCTTTATTACAAAAACAAAACAAACAGAAGCCCACACACCACCAGAACCACCAGATGGTCCCACTTCCAACAGGAAGGAACCATTCAGACGGTCCGGCTCAGACTTACTCGTCCCAGTTTGCAGTGCGGTCTGGGGCGCACCGGGAACACTGTCTTTTGGGTTCAAAGGAGAGCAGTGTGAGCAGAGTTTCATTTCAATGAAGCTTGAAGAGTTTCAACCGAAAATCCAGAAATCTAAACACTCTGCATTGTTAAAACACTCGTTCATTTTCTGTTCAGTCGGGCATTTAAATGCTCAGGCATGTGAATTTAAACTAATGTAGCATCCTGCAAGGGTAAGTAACTAATTGAACTGGCAATAACAACCGGTCTGTATATTATTTCTTTGCTGTTAAGATTTGAGGAAGCACTTTTACTTTGGTGCAACAAAATTTTTCGTTCTGAAATAAAACGGAAGAAAAATAAGTTTTCATTTCAGGTGAAACTGTGCAATACGAAAATATTGGGAACTTTTTCAAAAGTTATGTTGCAATATTAGACATTATATTTACCCAACAGATAAATGAGAAACGTATTCAGTGTTTTACTTTTCCTCCAGTTCAATGATAGGAATTCTTTGGTTTCAGTAAAATCAGTGTCATAAGCTAACACGTACTAACCTACAATTACATTTAAACAAAAAAACAACAAAACAGAATGAAACAAAACTAAAGAAATGCAGAATAACTATCACGTTTGATCATAAATTGATTTGCAGTAAACTCTTGCTAAGTAATAAAAAGTAAATACAGCACCCTCAGCATTTCTGGAAACGCCTGCAAAATAAGTAGAATTTTTTTATTTTTTTTTATTGAAATCTTACACTAAAAGGAAAGAAAAAGTTCATTTTATTCCAGTACGGAAAAAGAGAGCCCCCAAAAAATCCACATTTTATTTTGGGGTAATTGTGAAATCTCAATTATTTGCACAGCTTACAGTTCCTACATAATAAATGTAACTGTGGAAACTTTTAACGTCATAGTTTGCTTTTTTCACGAGTTGATCACAACATCAGGGACATTTATTTGTAATGTTTATCGTCCTATTTTCCTAAACTAGACAGACATTATTGTACAAAAGTATTTGCCTCGTCACCGAAAAGAGTCTCTTCTCACAGTGTGAAGTTAAATCAGTGATCTCTGAAGGTTTGGAGGGCTTTCATGCATCAACACCCTCTTTCATCTGATTTTATCAATCAGATTTAGGCCAGAAACGGCAGGATTGACGTCCAGTCGCATAACTCAAGAGCTCTCAAAGTTTATATCAGTCCTACACACAGCGCAGAAGATGGTAAAGGAGGTAAAATTAAAGTTATGTATGTAACTTCGGTTCTATGAATCCCGGCTGACCGCCAGAGGTTCTCCGTCACTCAGAATCCTTGCATTTTGCGAGAAGATTCTGTAGGAACAAAGCCTCGGCTGACGTCATGCTACATGGCCTCCGATTGATCATCCGTCTCTGATTGATCATCCGTCTCTGATTGATCACAGGTGTGACTCTGTTGATATTACTGCTCAAACGGCACATGCCTGCATGGAACATTCGGTGCTTTCAGCACCGCCCCCTGGTGGTCAGTAGGAATGAAACAGAACTCCAAACTACACACACCAGGAACGTCAGTAACCTGTTTTTTGGTGTAAAGTTACAATACTATGATACTTACTGCGCTTCGTAATGCAAGAAGAGGCAGATAGAATAATAAAGAAGAAATCATTATGTAACATGTTCCTTTAATCATAAAACTTTCACATAAGCCGTGATCACTGCATACTCACTCCATTTAGACCGAGAATTCTCCCTGGTGGACCAGGAGGACCCGGAGGACCCGGAGGACCCTAAAAAAAAGAAAAAGAAAAAGAAATATTGTTTCTGCATTTGTTTTAAAGCAAATCGGTCCTTAAATCTTTGAATTGCTCTGAGTTTACGCTAACCATATATTATTATTAATCTCTGCTTGAGTGTTCCTCCTTACCGGCAGGCTGACAGATTCTCCTCGGTCGCCTTTCCTCCCCACCATACCGGGTCGCCCCTACAACAAGAGACAGCAGCGTTTACCCGTCGGCTCGAAAAACAAATGTAGGAGCAGATTGTAGTTTTCACAGTGCCGCTGTCCGCGCCGTACGGTCAGCAGGTGTGTGATTATATAAAACCACTCACTGGGCGTCCAGGGAAACCATATTCTCCTTTTTGACCAGGATGTCCCATCGGTCCCTGGAATGAAAGGCCCTCTGTTAGACAACGTTAGAGTCAGGATTGTCAACTTCTTCTTACAATGACATTTTAGGAGTGTAACCCCGGTAAACTTTTAAAATATTAAACTTATTATAACCTCACCACAGGTCCTATGGGTCCTGGGAAGCCTCGGTCGCCCTGGGAGACCACAAAGCAGTACAATAAAACATGAAATTATGGAGTAAAAACAAAAAAGTACATTGATTTATATGTATATTTATATGATTAGCATTTATATATGTGTATATATACCTTGTAACATGGCACAGATGAGACAATTTTTTCAAAAAGGTTTTTTATTTTAATGTTCAGAAACGTTTCATCACAATCTGGTATCCATCATAACTTACGTTGCTTTTCTTCTCATTTTCTTCCTTGAATATTTACATTTCTACTTTAAATGTATTTCGATCAGCTGATTAGAATGACCAACATTCAATGAAGTGTTGTAATTTTATTCTATTCTAACAACAGAAGTGACGGCAGTTCTGAAAGAAATTCATCTCGATAAAGCATGAACATAAACAAGTTGCTTAAGTTGTTGTTTTAAAATACCTTTGGGCCCTTTGGCCCCTGAGGGCCTCTTGGTCCAGACAAAATAGATCCATCTGCAGCAATTGTCACTCCAGGTTCGCCCTTTTCTCCCTGTAGAAACAAATAAAAAGCAAAAAAAACAATAAAAATAATACAAAAATCGCAATATTTTCAAAAATATTTACGACCGATACTCAAAGAAATTGTAATATTTCATGCATGATTGGTGTTGCTCAGCAGACACCCAGCTGGAATCTCAAATATCCTACAAACAAAGAGCTATGACGTTGCACTGACAACAACACTCTTCAGTGTGGACTGCTGAGGGAAGGAGGCAGAATCATGGCGATTCTCACAATCAGTAAGATGCTTCAAAAGGAAGTGAGAGAAAACACAAACGGCTATATTTTCCAGAACCTGTCAGGATGTTCATTCAGGATGTAAAATCTTGTTGCTAACCTTCTCTCCTGTAGCTCCATCAATACCTTCAGGGCCTCTGTCTCCTTTTGGACCTCTAGGGCCCTGGGAAAGGGAAGAAAATCACTAAATTGTATAATCTAAAAAAAAACACAAAGGTCTTGAGAGAAATAGCAAGAATGAAACAAGTATAAAAACATCCAGGGAATTAGCTAAAAACATTTCTATGCAGCAATGTCTTCAGCTGCTTTTGAAAAGAGCTAATGTAGTCTGTGCAACCCGAGGACATCGGGACGAAGTTATTGACCGTCTTGAGTTTGAAGGTTCAGGAAGGACGACCATAAAACTGGAAGTTCGGCCATTTTGGAAATTCTACTGCATGTAGCCTAAATGAAATGTATGAAGTAAATTCTTGTCAAGTTAAGCAGCTGGTTTACTGAAAAAGATACGGATGTAGATTTACTGATGTAGCAAACGGACTTTCATGCAGTCAGTGAGCCAGAGAGTCGGTCGGGCCAACAGGCTCAGCACACAGTGGAGTCGCAAAAGGTCACTTACTGGAAATCCGGCTTGTCCTGGCAAACCTTCAGGGCCCTGGAGCAAGACAAACACACACAAATACACACTCATGTCCGTACAGGAAAGGCAGCGGGTCTCGGTTATTTATCTATTCTGACAAAGCCGTAGCATTAAACTAAACACCAACGGCAGCAGTCTGGTTACGCTTTCATAGTTCTGAAAAAAAAAAAAATTTTAATTAATTGATTATTTCCATTGCTTATAGCTGCTGCAAAAACATGGAGTACTTTTTTTGATGTTGCAAAACCCTCACTGCATAACGGTTACCACTGTTTACATGTGTAGCCAGAGAGCACGCACCCTGGGCCCCGGGGGTCCTCTGAACTCTGTGACGTTTAACATCCCATCTGCAGCGTTCTGGAGCAGCTGCAGGCAGAACACATGATCAAAAACACAAAGCATCTTTTAACGGCTTCACCAACAATATGACAAACGTATTACAGCAAAAGTAGTACATTTAATTAATTTATTTTACTTTATTTATGTTTTTTCAAATTTGTGCTTTAAACTGACGGCATCCAAACACAAAATGTTGTCAGAAGAATTTGAGTTGAACTTCGACCCTTGTAAATTAGTCATACTTCTTTGGAGTTTAAGTGACATTTCATTTAAATAAGAAGACCGGGTGTGTTTGTGTGAACGCCTACTTCCTGCAGGTTTGCAGCAGGTCCTGGAGGTCCGGGAGGCCCCGGCGGTCCTACGATACTGAACCCGTCAGCACCTGGATCGCCCTGCAGCGCCAATATTTACATTTATTAAAACTGTGCCTGAGAGCAAAATGCTTACTTCCAACAGGCTTTTATATTTTTATCAGACTGCAGAATTTGACTTGTGCTGCATAAAGCATTTATAATTGTATCTAATCTTCCTACCTTTGGTCCTGGGCTGCCTTTTTCTCCTTTGGACCCCTGTTTGAAAGAAGAAAGAAGTATCTTATTCTACTTAACATCAACTAGAATGTTTTGGCAACAACCACAGTACAACTACTAGTCTGACTAATGGCAAGGCTTTGTGCAAACAGATCAGTAGAGATTAGCTGGAATCCCTGGTAAGGATGTGTAAAACACCACAAAGTAACCTAAATTTCCCTTTGGGTTTGTTCAGAGAGAAAAATCAAAGAAATTCTTACAAAATCTCCTCTTGGATTCCCTTCTTGTCAACAAGCACTTTGTAAAACTTCCAGGAAGGCACGTTTTCTAATTCCATAAAGTTTCACAAGATTGGGACACAGATTGGGGGACACACACACACACACACACCCGCACACGCACACACACAGACACCTTCTTGAAATCTAACGAGATTAGTCTCAAATGTTTGTGCTACCTTTGTATTAGTTTGTGCGGCTGTCATTTTAAAGATATTAAGAAATGTTTCCAGAGGTCATGAAAGGTCACCAAGCCCCCCAAACTCGCTTCAAATCAGGTAAAATTCACCTCGCGCCGGTTCGTGCAGCAAAAATGTTTCGTTTGTGCCAGTATTGTTTTAGTGATAATAATAAACATGCATCCAGAGAAGTTTGATTTTGAATCTACTACGTCTGCATTGATGAGTCCGTATGTTTTGGATGTCCTCTGTGAAACTGGCTGATGAAACATTTTCAGTTCCTTTTTCAGTTCCCACCGTACCTCCGTTGTAAAAAACATTCAGAAAACCAGTTAGTCGAACAAAGACCTCAGAGCGTTGGGAAGGGGAAACAGAGCCACACCACATTTAGGTTGTTTTCACATATTCTTTATATTTTTCATCCCAAATCCAACTGGAGCCTCTGTTACTGAAAATATTGGTCTCATTTCACAGAAACATCAGATCCCAATTCTAATGCCTTCATCAGATCACGTCTGATAGTTGCCATGGAGACTTGACGACTCCAAGATTCATCACTGTGGTTTATCTAACAAAGTGTTTCAACATTTTGATTTTTTTTTTTAACCTCACTTCCCATTCCGCTGCCTGTGAATGGCGACCAGTACGAGTCACGTCCTTTTTCTGGCCGAAGCAAATAATAGCTTGAGGTTAACTAAACATAAGTTCCTAGAAAGTCTGATCAACTCAAAAACATTAAGTAGAAGAGTAAAAAAAAAAAAAAAAAAAAAAATTGTTTCAGTTGATATTTTTAAGGGAATTTAATAGTTTTTATAGTGTGAGACTTTGCACCAGCAACCAAAGACACATTTACTTACATTTACTTTTACGTATCTTTAACAGGGCGATCCAATATCAAAACATTGCTTTTACTGCCGATAGCTGGTATTTTATGTATATTTTCCACCGGGTCGACAGCAGACATCGCCTCTCTGCGTCAGTACAACGACCCAGAATCCTGCGTGGCATCAATATCATGTTCAACGTGCCAACCCAAAACACACACAAAAACGGCAACAACGTGGAAACTAATATCATACGTCAACGTCTGCCCAGTTTTACTCATCATACAGACGCCGTGTTAACGCGGATACGCCGCGCACGCCCACATCGCCATGTTACTGCTGATGCTTACTCTGGCACCTGGCAGTCCTGCAACGCCCTGCAGGCCGTCTGGTCCTCGTTTCCCCGGTTCCCCCTGCAATGACAGAAGTTACAGAGTGCAACATCCAGTGAATGTTATGCATTTACCTGTTTGCCTGATGCAGCAAAAATAATACGCATATCTTTTGTAGACAATGTTCCAGTTCAGCTTGATGAGCTGCCATTTGTTCGTAAGTGGAAGTGATGCGGCTTTAAAGGGATTTTCTTCAGCTTGGATAATTTGGTACACCAATTATTATGGCACGGAATTCACTTGATATAATGTCTGAAGCCCACTGAACAGCTGAGGGAGAGCAAATTGTTTACAAAAGAAATGTGATCCATTCAGGTTCAGAATGGCCCCACCTTGACGAAAATCCCAGGAACTCCGGGTGCGCCATCCTCACCCTGAAGGCACCACAAGAACACCGTCACCAAAGCAGCAAATCATTTCCCCAGCCACAAACTGGATTTTATTGAGATTTTCTCTAACATAGAATTGTGCATAATTGTGACGTGGAAATGAAGGGGGGGTGTGGTCTCCATCTTTTCACAGTAGAACGTGGGACAGATTTGTGACCCGCCGCGGTGAACGCATGAACAAGTCGGCGGAGCGGAAACGGAGAGAAATGATCAAATCCGCCAGTTTCTGAGAAAATTTGGACTTTAGCTAATTTTTTTTTTTTTTTGTAAAATATGCTAGTTCAAATCGTGAAGAAACCATGGCATTCTTTAAATATCAGTTTCAGAGGTTTTGTGTGTAAATTGAGCTTGTTTACAGAGTAAATCTGAGCCGAAGCTGATTAACATACCGGGCTTTATCGGCTATTCACAATGTTTTTGTTTCTGTTTTGGCCAACAAGCTGCAAGTTTGAAGCAAACGCATCACTCAACCCACAATGGTGATGGGCATTAGAAAAGAAAGAGGCTTTGGAGGTGACATCCACTGTAAAAAAGAAAAGAAAACAACACAGAACTACTTATAAGAGGAAATTTATGTTTGCAGGGATATTCTTCATCTTCCCAGGATAAGTTGCAAGGTTAGGGAGAAACTATCAGAATCTTGTTTAATGGGTACCAATAAATGGTCACATCTTCTTCATTTTGATTTTGTTTTTTGACATCCATTTATTTGACATTATTGAAAAGCTTTGAATAACTCAAAACGCCCCTGAGAAGACTTGCTCAAGGTTTTGACGTGGCCTGTCACGTTTGCATTCAGTCGTATTTTTGCCCTGATGTTCCTAAATGAAATTCAATGCAGTCGATCGCCTCGCGAAAGCAATCGGCTGCTTTCACAAGGCAGGCTGTTCTTTAACAGGTGAGAGCTGATCCTTCGCCGCCGTGTCAGTAATGATGCAAAAGCTAAAGTCGCACTGCTGCAACATTTTCTCATTTCAACAGCCTCAAACTGCATTTTTGTTTAATTTTTCCCCTCCAGGGGGTCTTTTTGTGGGCTCTAGTGTCCCAGTAGGCTGGCAGGAAAGGGGGGAATGAGAGGGGGGAAGACATGTGACAAACGTCACCGGGTCCGGGAATCGAACCCGCGACGGCTGCGTCGAGGACTCAAGGCCTCCAAATATGGGTTGCGCTACCCTCTACGCCACCACAGCACGCCCCAACAAACTGTGTTTTATTGAGATTTTCTCTTACACTACAATGTGCAACTCCTTATCAGCCTGTTTGTATTGATCCCTGGAATTTATGTCTGTTGTTAATAAAATTGTGTCGGCAACATGTTGAAAGTGCGAAAAAGTCGAGGCGGTGCACATATGAAGAGATTACCGGTGGTCCAGGGGGTCCTGGTACGCCAGGAGGGCCCTTGAAAAACAAAAAGAAAAGATTTACCACATCGTATTAAGGACGCACACACACAAACATACAGATGATTTACACTGACCTGCGGTCCTCTCACTCCTGTCCTGATTAACAAGTCGCTCTTTCCAGATCCTTCCATATCCTTTGAAAAAGAAACAAAGAAAACAGTCTTGTTTATAAAATGCTCTAATGTTGTGAATGAAGAACCCACTCTTCTTTTCTAATGTACCCTTATGTTCATCCAGGTCTCAGTTCATTTCATTCCTTATGCTAGCAGTTGTTTATATGGTCTGTGTTTGACATAAACTACGATCACCTCTTCGAGGACTTTGGTTCCTGGAGGGCCAGGTGGGCCAGGGGGTCCTGGTGGGCCTGCAGGTCCCTTTCTTCCTGGTCGACCATTGGGCCCTCGGAGTCCAGGAGATCCTGGTGGGCCCGCATCTCCACTTTCACCCTAAGGAGACAAAAGGCACACAGATCACGAAGGCTGACACATTCAACAGAACAGCTGTTTTGTTACTCACCCAACAATGCATTTGGGGGGAAATCAACACAGTTTATTCACGTGAATCACGTCCTGTAACTGTTTGAAGTTAATTCATTACCTTTGGTCCAGGTGGTCCGGGTATCCCTTGGTCACCCTGAAGGTATAAAAATACAACATGAACAAACTAAACCAAACAAACAAACAGACATTCCTTTGTGGTGACGGTCAACATCTCTTCCATCTGCCTTGTTTACTGACGGCCAAAAAAAAAGAAAAGCAAATCAAAACGGTCTAGAAAACAGTCAAATCTATTGTGTGCTGTTATCAATTTCACAAAGACGACCGTACCTTTGGTCCAGCACCCCCTGGTGGGCCCGGGGAGCCATCTGCCCCTGCAGGACCCTGGATGCAAAAACACAACCAGCCACAAAATAAATGGCTGCTAAGGAACAACGAGAAAGTGAAAAGTAGCACAGCGCATGCTAACATGGAGACAAAGCTCTCTGTTGATCCCTCAGGCTTCCCAGCTGGGATCAACACCGAGTTTCACAGAGAACAGAGGAAGGGAATAACGACAGTAGCTTTTATGGAGACATGAAATCATCCATGGGATTGTTACACTGAACCACATGCAAATCTAGACCGCTACATGACTTAGCTACATGTAGCATGACGGTAGCGGTGTTAGCAACTGGAGGGGCGTGGATAAGTTCTTCATCTATCTAGTATTCAGCCATGTTTGTCTACTGTTTAATGCAATCCGCCCACCTGTCCATGCAAAGGGTGACATGCGCATCCCTGAAGGTGCCATTAACGGCAAAAGTTTCAAAGGTTTTCGAGTAGAATGTGCTGCTCCGGGTAGTTATTAGGACACGAGTTGTTCATTTCACAACAATATTGACGTTAAACAATATTCCTCCATTATTCAAGCAACATGACAGTGTAGGAAAATTATTCGGATGCTAATCTGCCCTGCCAGCAGTTCATCTATACCAGATAAGACTTATCTAGGTAGGGTTCAAACTGTGCCAGCGTTAGCATAGCCACTGTTTGTTCTTTCAATTGTTCATGAACAAAAAACAGGAATAGTGGATCTTATTTGCTCTTCAATATGACGCATCACAATAAAAACAACGTTTTCATGCTTCCTGTTTTACGTTGAGATCAAATGTGCAAAATAAAAAAAAAAAAAAAAATGAACCACAGGAATCAGTTTGATTTGAACATAAAACTGAAGTTTACCTGAAAGTTGTTTCAGGTAAACTTCCACTGGGCCCAGATCTCCACCAAGAGACGCAGCCACTGAAATCAGCCAGTTCTTATTCATAGAAATTGTTTGAACTTCACATCTTGGGGTAAGCCCCTCCGTTACTCAGAGGCTTTTATCTCATATGACCAATCCTGATTGGCTGTCGATTGTGGTGCCTGATGTGCCCATTTTATAGTGACAAAAAGTCAGAATGGATGCATGTCCAGTCAGCAGTTAAAGTCAGCACAGACGGATTGCAGTAAAGACAATGAGTGTCGACAATGTTAAGTCATTATCGCTTGACATTTGAAGCAGTGACACTAAAGGGCAAATATCATCATATTTTAGAACCGCAAAGGTAATCTTGAAACTGTGAAACGAAACTAAATTACAGAACGCCCAACGTGAAGAAAGTTTTTGATGTGAAATCTACATCGCGATTCTCCTTGGAGAATGCTGAAATGACTAAAATTATGACCCCGTTTTATGGAAGAATTGTGAAATGTTTCTGTTCGGCGATCACTCAAATGTTCAGCAAGAATATTTTCTGAGGCACAATGCAACAAGAATGCAAAGGACAGGGGACTAGACCTCTCTGTAGACGTCAGAAAGCCACTGATCAGTGAGGGAAAAGAGACTTTAATCGAGTTTTTGAAGAATAGAAAGAGATTGTGTGATCTGATACATCCAGATGGACCCTGTTACAAAGTGATCTGCGCATCACTGTCAGTCAAGTCTTGGTTCCGGACGATTAGGTACCCAAAGAATGAGTTCACCAACTACCTGAATGCAAAATAGCACAATGTTCTTCCATCAGTGGGTATTGGGTATCATTGGGGGAGCGCCTAGAAATAGTTTGTGCTGAGGTCTGAAGGGATCTTCTTTCATATGACACCAACCATGTTTAACTCTCTCCAAGGTGTTGACCTTTTTCCTGACTTCCTCACTGGACAAACCACTACATTAATCTCTGTTGTATGAACTGACGTTCAAACCGGCAACATTACTATCACTGCTTTACCTTTAGGCTTTGTGTCCTGCACAAACCTCCATTGTTCTTGGGAAATGTTTGACTGCATATTTGGCTGCCGTTCTTGACTTCAGAAAGGAAAATGAACACAGCTCAGTCGCTGCAATCCCAAAAAACGAAGAGCTGTAAAAAATGATGATACAGGCCCCCCGAGAGTTTGAATTTGAAAATCAAGCAGAGGCATTCAGCAGGAATTTCATCACTGCGACAAATGTGTCGTCTTCATTACGTCTTTACGGAGTTGGGGCACGCTACTCATGCACTGGATTGCACCTCTGTCATTCATTGTTCCCTTATTCCTGGATGAAACCAGGCCAGTATACCTCGCCCGAGCCCCAGCCAGACTCAAGCCCAGAACCCGAACCGACACCGGAGGCGGAACTAAAATCAGAACCGGAACCAGTGGCAAGTTTTGTATTGAGAACTGACGGCAGCTCTGGACTCAGAGCTGAACCAGCAGGCCCAGAGCCACTTGAGTCATCCTCAAATATCTGCAAGAAAGTAGAGCAGACAGAGAAACGGCAAGAGTGTAGGAGATGGATGGACAGGAAACATGAAGTTACAATAGGATGGGGTGACAGTAAAACATGGATACCACAGAGATGACAGAGACAAATGTAGATATAGAGGTTATACACAGAATCAAACGTCAACGTGGTGGCAGAACCTGTATCTTGATTGGAAATACAATGAGTGAACCATTTTTAGATTTACAGTCTGATAGATATAAAACATGGATGACTGAACGCAGTAGTATAGACATACACAATTTATGTTTTTCTACTCGTATCTAAATGCATCGTAAGTTGACAGGTGACCTACTGGGATGCCCTGTTCGCCTGGAGGTCCATCACTGCCAGGTGCACCCAGGGGTCCATTATAGCTGGGGATCAGTTCTGATGACAGTTGGGGTGCAGGAGGCCCGGGTGGTCCCGGAGGCCCCGGAGGACCTGCTGGCCCCTGGAAATCCAACAGAAATGAAATCATCTCAAATCATCGTAAACGTTTATTCGTCTTTGGCTCTTACCCTGATGAAAATACTGTCGGTGTCCAGATCCTCAAAGCCAGAACCAAGGGCATCTGGTCCATACTAAAACACAAATACGATGTTTGCTTTAATTAAAAATATGAAGGTCATTTTACAAACCATTTGTAAAATGTAATCATTGTCTGCTCACTGGGACATTGCGGGATCTGGGAGGTCCTGGGGGTCCCGGGAGACCGGGGGGGCCCGGCAAACCAACGCCTGGGTCGCCCTGTCAACAGAGAAGACATAATCCAAACATTTACTTTTCCTGTCTTTTATCTTGTTAAATTTTAATTAGGAGACTTAACATTTTTTGGTTAATGCCATTAATCTTTTTTAGATGAAATGCTTTGCTAAGAATTAAATCTAAAACCTAATCAATGCCAGAACAGAAACAACCTTTAAGTTCTCCACTTATAGTAGTTTAGGTGTTCTTTTTATCTTTGCTAACTTTGAAAAATATTGCAGATTTCAAATTAAACATGTGTTATGTACAGTCTATAAAAAGTGCAGCTGGTTATTCCACTCCTTAATCATTTCACACCTTTAATGCTGGTTGCTCAGTCTTTAAGGTAAAGAAATTCTGCTTCTACTGCTGGACATTTCTGGCCAACCATGTGCAGAGTTGGGTATTAACTAGCTAAATTTACTCAATTACATTTACCTGAGTCAAATTTTATTTTTATTTTTTTTGAAAAAATTCCCTTTTAGGAGTATTCTTACTTTATTTATAATTGACTAATGTTATTATAAAGTATTACTTCTCTTACTTGAGTAAGTAACCTACTACCCACTGAATGAAGAACAAATATGCTTTCATCAAACATTCCCTAAAGACACATACTTGCAGTTTTTGTTAAAGTTTCATAAGTTGTTTTTTTTTTGAAGAAATTGATTTGGAAAAATTTTCTTCTGCCTAATTTTGTTATTTTTTTGTTACTTCTATCAATTATTGACATTTTCGTCTTCAAAAAAAAAACAAAAAAAAAAACAACTAAATTTCCACTTTATATTTTTGGCCATCTGATGTAATTTTTAAATATTAAGGGATTGATCACTTGATCAGTTACTCAGTACTCCAGTAGACTTTTTACCAAATGGTGTTTTTTTTACTCTCACCTGAGTAATTTCTTGGATGGCTACTTTTTACTTTTGCTTGAGTACTAATATTTTGAAGTAGTGCTACTCTAACTTGAGTACATTTTTTGGGTACTTTCTACCGACCTCTGGAAAATGGTGGTACAAACTGGTGTGGGGCAAATGGACTCTAAAACCATCACTGATGTGATTTCTGGACAGTACGAAATGATCATATTGGGCCAGTCTGGAACATATGCAAACAGTACTGAAAACACATGCAAATGTTGCAGTAAGCCTGGGATCATTTGTAGATGCACCTTGTCTCCTTTAGCTCCAGCCTCTCCGCTCAAACCTGGAAATCCCTGTTGTCCTTTTTGACCCTGACGGGAGAATCGTATCTCCGTTACTCAAACGTCCTAAACAACAGCAGTGCAAACACAAATAAAGCAGAATTCCAAGTATTAAGATACTCACCACTTCACCTTTTTCACCTTTTCCTCCCTGCAAAAGGCGAAAGTGAAAGATTCGGAAGGTTAGGAAAAAAATGGCCAAACAACAAACAACAAAACTCTTATAATTGTTTGAGACTTGCAAACTGTTCTGAAACCAGTTAACACACAAGACTACAGTATTTTGTGTATGTACTGCGACAAAGGGTGCTGCATTAAATACTCTAAATTACGGAACAACTGAGAATTTAGGGATGAAACTTCAATACGAATTCTGCTCTGTTCAGCCGCACAAAGTGAACGACTCTTCATCAGCGCAAACAAAGCATCTGCATAGCAAAGCACAACATTAAGTCAAGTTATGCATACATATGAAATATATATTTCAGAGTTGTGATGCTTTCAGGAAAGGCTCTGTGGCAATGTGATGTACCTGCTGCTCAAATGGTGTGAGATGTTTGGGAAGCCGAAGGTATTTACTTAAAGCAGCAGATCTTCTTGCGCAGCTGAAATGCGAGTTAGTGAAACAAACGAAACCTTCTGTCCATCGCTGCCTGGTGTTCCCGGGGCTCCAAGAGGCCCTTGTGGCCCAGGTTTCCCACGGCCCTCTTTGTGTACGTAGCGAGGTCCCGGAGAGCCAGGAGGCCCAGGAGGCCCCGGCGGTCCACGGTCTCCTGGTTCCCCTTTCAAGCCAGGCCTGATGAGAACCTGTACATTTCAAGTCTTTAGAGCCTAAGTTTATATTGGCTAAACTGGAATTCAGTCTGTATGTGTTTTTATATGATTGAGACAAATAGGTCACTGACAGAATAAATAATTAAAAAAAATTCAAAAGTAATTCAGTGGGTATTTTCTAATAGCAAAACGATGTGTGTGCTCACGTGTCCAGGTCGCTCTCCTGCCTCTTCTGTTTGATGAGACTCTGGACACACAACATGGTGTATGCGCATAATAATTCACACATCATAAATAAATCAGCAAAGAAATAAAGAAATGAATAATAAATGAAAGTCCAGCTGCTGATTTTTCAGACATTATAAAATGAGGCCTAAAGTGAACAGCTTGTAAGTCTTTCTTTGCAGTACTTTTACTTATGGGTAAAATTAACGATGCCGAGCAAAAGTTTTCACATTTTATCACATCGTAAAAGTTCCAGATAGTCTGAAAAGTGAACTTTTAAAAAAATATGCCACAACTTGTGAGACCAACATTTTTGCAACAGTCACAGAGACAAGTCATTTGAGTTATTATGACTCTACCAGGGTTTCCTATCTAGAGATTGCAACATTTGCCCTCAAGTCCAACTAGATGGGGAGTGACTAGATAGACTTGAAACAGCTGATTTCATAAGTTAGATTTAGGTCCTAACCTTTTGTGGAGTATTCCAACACTTGAATATGTTTTAGCTCGTCTCC
The DNA here is from genome assembly GCF_019740435.1 of Gambusia affinis. NCBI lineage: Eukaryota > Metazoa > Chordata > Actinopteri > Cyprinodontiformes > Poeciliidae > Gambusia > Gambusia affinis. The sequence continues at coordinate 6,175,427 of NC_057879.1, forward strand.
CTCGTTTGTGCTGGTTTCAGTGGTTTTGAATCGCCTGACAGGTTTACCATCAATCCGTCTTCCCATAAAATACAACCAGCTGCTGCTAGAAGTGTCTCCACCTCCATGTTTCACTGTGGGGATGGTGTGTTCAGGGTGCGGTGCAGTGGTTGTTTTCTGCCACAACGATTTTTTTAAATATGCCAAAAACCACGACTATTTCCTCCTCTGAGCAATGCACCTTCTTTGAGTGTTTGCCACGGCGCCGAATGGCAATTAGGATTTTGTTTATGGCTTTCCTCCAGCTATTTTTCGCTTCTTTCTGCCCTTCTTCTGTGAAGCCCAGATTTCTGGAGTGAAGAACGAATAATTCAGTGTTAGAGTTCTCCTGCCTGAGCTGCGGTTTTCTGCATCTCCTCCAGAGTGGCCACGTTGCTCTTGGCTGCTTCTATGGTTGACGCTCTCCGTTACGATGGACAACTACGTCTCGGAAGGCTTGCAATCGTGCCTTACTCCTTCCGTTTTCAGGTGTCGAATTGAACAGTACTTTTTGGGATCTTGAAATCTTAAAATATTGGTTTCAAACGAGGAAGATGACTTCCACTTGCAACTAAAGTAAAGTGAACTAAAACCAAATGTGACTCACATTCTTTAGATTTTTGTTGTGAAACACTTTAAAAACCATGTGCCATTTTCTTTCCAATTCACAATTGTACGTTACCGTGGGCTGTCAACCAAATCTCGACAAAATTCACTAACGTTTGCAATGTGACATAATGTGGAAAATCTCTGGCATAAATTCTTTAACGAGGCGGCCTATTAAGAAAGTGAGGCTCCCATGTTAGAAAATAAATCATTTCCACTGGTAACATTAAGAAGTCTCTTTCTCACCTGTTATCAGCAGATCCCCATTGGCTGCTGTTGGAGTCATGTGACCAGAATACCCATCAAGCTCCACCTCTGGTAAAACAGTGGGCGGAGCTTCAACAGGGGAGCTGCCCTCAGCCTCCGGAGAGACGACCTTGAACAGAGAAGATCGTTAAAAGTGGATTGTTGTTGGTGAGCTCAGAGGTTCTTCCTGTAGGAAGCAATAAATAAATAAATAATAATGGTAGTGAGAGAAGTGACTATCCAACTACATTACACATGATTTCAGTTAAGACAGTGTCAGATATTACCAGGTTTCTTATATGAATGTTCATAAATTCTTTCCTACATCTGTTTACAAACAACAACAACAAAAAACCTTCAGAAATAAGGAATCTGCTGGGAGTTAGGAGATCTAAAGTGTAGATTAACTACTGCAAATGTTTAAAACCTCCTTAATATGTAGAAGCTACTATTCTGCTTTAGAAAGAAAGTTTCCTTTGAAGATTCACCCTTTATAGTTGATTCTGGGTTTGTTTTGGGTCAAACTGACTTCCTGCCTGTGGGAGAAGCAAAGAACAAACATGGAGAGAAGAGAGCCACCTACTGGCCGTTTGACGCCATCTCCCCTTTTTCTGGAGTCCACCTCTGTCTCTCTGTCATCCAGAGGATCGTCTCCGCTCGCATACCCCGAGGCCTGTGTTCAGCAGAAATTTAACGTTTGTTGAAAAAGGTAAATGTTGTAGCGTACCCCTCAGAATGAAGGTTTGAGGCTTTACTGATGAACAGTGAGGTTTATTGGAAATAAACCCTTAGTTTCACTGTAAGAGCTCGTGCCTTTGTCAAGCGGGCTGCAAATAACAAGACACATTTTAACGACACTGTTGAAACTAAAGCTGCCGTTCTGTGATACAGTATACACAGGGGAAGTTGTCTTTTCAAAATAAACGCCTCAAATCCAAAACCAGGAGTCAACAATGTAAATAAAACGAAGTAAAGGCAATAAGAGAATACAGCAAATAAAGAATTGAATTTGGTGTTATTTTCAGATGTCATGTCGAGAAACAATTAAACTATCGCTATGCAAAAAGACTTTAGATATGCCTCATTTTTTGGATTTTGCATAAAAGATTGCCGAAAGTTAAACAATTGTTGCACAAACAACATATCTGCAGATAATTGTAATCACTGATCCAATTTTCAGCCTTTGCGTACGACCATTTTCACTCCTTTGCAACAGTTGTATTGGCAAATAACAGACGTTGGCAAATAGTTGTATAGTTGCGATTGGTCAGTTTCAGCAAGGTACACAATCACGCAATAATACTCTGACTGAGAATAGCTAATAAAGTATGAGAATTTAATATCAAAACATCAAAATATCTATTGTCAAAGTAAAAGCTTAAAAGAACTCATATTTCTTTGTGTGCAAAGCGTAAAGAAATCGTCCTTGCTCGTAATTTTGCCCTGCATTTGGTTTTTTTCCACTTACTGATTTTTTGATTTTTTTTTACTTTTCAAAAATCACACAACATCAATAGTTCTTGAACAGAAAAACAAAAATAATATCAACAACTTCCCGGTAAATTGTTGATCCACTAGAGGGCGCTCCAGCCTTACATGCCCGCTGGTTCTAGCCCATATATCTGCTGTGTTTGAGTGACTCACATACAGATCGTCCTCCTCACACTGCTCCTCTGCTGCTCTGGGATCATCCCTTATGATCATCTGCTGAACAGAACCCTGAAGATGGAAATACATAGAAAATAAGACAAAGCTACTGTTGTCACACCAGCTACTGACTTGCGTAAAAAAAAAAAAAAAAGGAGAAAAATGCCATCGCTTCCTTACGGTGATCCCTATCTAATGAGGGAAAATTATTTGGATTCGATTTCTCATTTGGATTATGATTTACCTTCACAAACATGAATTTGACAAGGAAACCTGTAATTAGTAATTATTTGTTGGGCTCCTGTAAGTGACTTCTGTTTCAGAAAAATTGTGCACTTCTTTTTTTTTTTTATTAACGGTTAAACATTGGGTTCTTTGGTAACAGAACCAGGAGGGAGACTCAGACGCTTTATTCTGGAGAACCCCGAAGCACTTCCAGGTCAGAGGGTAAACAGTTCTGGGTCTGCCGGCAGCAGAGGCAGAACTGCTGCTTTACTGTACTCCAAAATGACAAAAATTTGTATTTTACGATCGCATTTGCTTATGTAAAATGTGCTTCCAGTAAGGTTTGCTAATCTATTTTTGACTTTTTTTTTATATGTGTTCAAAGTATGATTACATTGCAAAGAAGTTACATAACATTTCCTGTTGTAAAGACGTGACTTTGCACAGATAGCACCTGATTTATGCACAGCCAGTGAGATTCATAGACGGCTGCTGTAAAACTGGTCTTCCATTGTTTCAACTTTTAAATCCCGCCTCATCAATAAAGTAAAAGCAAAAGAATATATAGCAAAATGTATACTAGTTTCACATATTTTCAGAGATATTGTTTTTGAAGTTTGATATTTTGATTTTCTTCTGTTTAGAAACTGCATTTTGAAATTTCCATTCGTCTGTTCCCACTGCTAGAGAACTAAAGAAAAAGAACTGAGTACAATGTGGTTTAAGGCCATGTACAGATGAAATAATTCAAGAAGTTAGATATATTTACATGTCCATGAAGCCTGTAAGTGTCTTATATTCTTAAATGTAAGAAATTCCTTTTCTTAAAGTGTCATAAAGAACATAAATACTGTATCACATAACCGACTGCTTTTCTCTTGTTTTGGTCAGTAGATTGCATAAGTGGCGGTGCATTTTGTGAGAAAAACGCAGAAAAGCCATAGGTTCCTTTCATCATTAATCATCACATTTACGGTGCCCCAGTCCATAAACGCGCTGACTGGAAAAGGACGCCATGCCACACGGTACCGGTCCACAGCACCGAGAACAAACCCGCTCTGTGACCTAGATAGAGCCGAGTTGACAAACTGCTGCTGAGTGGGCTCACATTCTGCCTCTCATGCTTCATGTAGCCCATTGAGGAAGTCAGGCCACTTTGAACAAATGCTAAATGAAGTGATAATGACTACACTGGCTCACCACGGCAACAGGAATGGATCACGTTCAATTGGTAGCCAAGTTGGTGTAATATCATGGCTAGGGCTTTAAAAACCCGCCTATTCTAAATAATGGATTCACACGCGTTGTTGGCCATTTCACAATCTAAACAATCTTGTTATGAAATCAAATATGTTTTTTTTCCTTTGTGGAAAACTACTTAGGGGTTACCCTAACTGGCATAATCCAAGCCCTTGACTGGACCACAACTAAGACATGCTGACATTTTGGACTTCCTCGTCTGTTATCGGTTTACTCCCCCGTGGTTCTTTGCTGTCCTCTCCTGCCTCTCCCCGCTCTTCCGTCCTCCGCCTGTTTTTATTTTTCCCCTCTCATCTTGCCCTCTCCCCGTCTCTGATCTTCTGAAACATGCAGGACAGAACGGGCAGCAGAGGCAGTCCCACCGGGTGCATGGGAATCTGTGGAATGCCGTTCCCGGTTTTCGGAAAAACTTAGCAGTTAAATTGACTGTTTGTAAAAAAAATTTTTTTTTCAAAGAAATGGCGATGTTATTGGTTAATAAGGTGCGTAAGACCTGTAATGTCTTTGACTGTATTTAAAGTGCCAGTTCCAGCGGCAGCTGGAAATATATAGGATGGATCTTACATACATCTATGTCTACATAAAATATTTAGATAACTATTACTAGAAAACCATTAAACTGATCAAATTCAACGGCTATTCCTCTGAAGGCAGGAAACAGGCTGAAATTTCCATATTGCTAAACATTCAGATGCGCCTTTTGAGACGACTTTCATTTGATATCCACAATAACGAAAGGCATCACTTTCTGTCTCCGCGTCCAGGATGGCGGATGAATTAAAGCCAGAACAGAGACGGGTTAATTGGACCGAATGCTGGAACATTTCCAGAGGAGAGAGACGAAGTTTCAGCTCTGCAGCATGATAATGAGAGGCCCATGGGCACACAAACAGTGACACGTTCGCTATCTTTATTTAGAAAAAAAAACATTTTTGTAACCATTCAGCAGATATATAAAAGCAGAGAAAAACACACCAGCTGTATGGATAATGTGTTTTACTCACCTCAAACTTATCGAGGCCTGTGCTTCCTGCGTTTGCGACAAAAATGCCAGAGTTTTGTGAAAAGGTGAGTTTCTCTGGCCTGCGATGGAAAGTCGTCCTCTCAGCCTCACCGCAGTCCATATAAAGACGCACCTGGTTATCCTCCACCGCCAACTGCGGCACAGGAAACGCTATTTAATACAAATATATTTTACTGTTTGTGTTCTTTTTCTTTCTAATCCACTCATACATTCAGTGTTTTCTATGTGTCATAAAATTCAACAGCTAAAGGTCTCTGGCTACTTCTTTATCTTTGTTGTGTGCCACATCCAAAAATAACAAAGTGTCATCTCCATTTAAAATTAATATTAAGCTAATTTTGAGCTTAACCCCCCCTAAGAACAATTATCTAGTAATCCTAACCCTAGATTTTATTATCGTAAGAGAAGTGGCTGTGGACTGCCTGCTCTGTGTCGGTGTAGTAAAACCAGAAGAAAATGAAAAAATATCTATCTCTGTTACTTATTTCACTCAAGTCTAATCAAACATCTTTCATAGAAGACCTGCAGTGCTGGTCACTGATCGTCACATGGAGGATAAAAAATTGACTAGTTAGTACAAAAAAGGATTTCCCATTACTTAAAAATGCTGCTTTGTGCGGCCATCTTGGACTCTTTAATACAGTGGTGTTGCTACAGGCCAGACGCCAGGCAGAGGATTTGATACAAAGAGTTTGTGGAACATGTCAAAGTATCAGGAATGTACTCATCAAAGGTTAAAGATAAATGTTTTGATCACATCCATTCATGAGTGAGATTTCACTTTTTGTTCCATGCTGCACAGCATTCTGAGGGAAACCAAGAATTTACAGGAGGAACTGTGATGTCACAGTCACACTCTGACGTCACGCTGCCGCTCTGAGACGTCAGAGTGCGAAACTGTGACATCAGAGTGTTGCACTGTGACGTCACAGTACCACTGTGACGTCACAGTACCACTGTGATGACACAGTGTCTCTGTGATGTCACAGTACCTCTGTGATGTCACAGTACCACTGTGATGTCACAGTACCTCTGTGATGTCACAGTACCTCTGTGATGTCACAGTACCTCTGTGATGTCACAGTACCTCTGTGATGTCACAGTACCACTGTGATGTCACAGTACCTCTGTGATGTCACAGTACCACTGTGATGTCACAGTACCACTGTGATGTCACAGTACCTCTGTGATGTCACAGTACCTCTGTGATGTCACAGTACCACTGTGATGTCACAGTACCTCTGTGATGTCACAGTACCTTTGTGATGTCACAGTACCACTGTGATGTCATAGTGCCACTGTGATGTCATAGTGTCTCTGTGATGTCACAGTGTCTCTGTGATGTCACAGTACCGCTGTGATGTCACAGTGCAATGTGGTTGTCTTCACAACATGAAGTTCTTAAAGGGCCAGTCCTTTTGCCAAGTTCCACCATTGTGGTTTTGCTTGTTTGAGAACAAATTGATCCATTTTGACCTGGGATGTTTCACACCAACAATGTGTCAATCCACTCCTTCCAGTGCTTTTCCCTCCAAGTGGGGGGACTGTGTTCTGACTGTGTTCTGACTGTGTTCTGACTGTGTTCTGACTGTGTTCTGACTGTGTTCTGACTGTGTTCTGACTGTGTTCTGACGAGTTCAGGGTCTAAAGCAGAACTTGTTCAACAAAGAGTGCATAAACTCCTGTAATTTGTTGGGTGATCTAATGAAAGCAGCAGAATATACTTTCTGGATTTTGACACTAAATGTTGTCAATTCGTCTGATTTAAAAAAAAAATGTATTTGTTATAAAATTATTTTGCTATTTTTTTTAATCACTTTTGTCAGACAAAATTGGTGTCAATCAACTCGACCATGTTTGTGCTGGTTTGTGCAACAACTCTTTTGGTTTGTGCTGCTTTGGTTTTGAAGATTTGGATGGAATTTGAAAGGTCACTCTGATGTCATAAGAAGTGACATCAGAATGGCCATGGGAAGTCTGCACCGTGTCAGTGTTTGTCAGTCTGTCAGCGCCAAAAGGTCACTGGACGACCTTTTGACCTTTAAACTTTCATGAATATCTTCAAAGCCACAGCAGCACAAATAAAAAAATTTGCTGCTCAAACCAGCACAAATGTAACTCAAATGTTTGACAGCATTTTTGTCTGATTTAAAGAAGGTGGGGGGGCAACTTCACTCAGTTAAGTTAGATTTTATTATCTTAAAAGAAGAGTATTTATGTATGTCAGAAAGAAACTGGTAAAAAAAAAAAAAGAAATTCATACAACACGAGCAACTAAAAACAACTGACAGGGATTTAAAAAATGAAGACGACTATTTTCTTTAGCGGCCCACCGTGAACCGTGTCCACTGGTCTGTCATGTCTGGGACGCTGAAGGCAGCAGCTTTGTGGCTCTGGGACGCCTGCTCCGTGTCGGTGTAGTACAGAACGATTCGCTGGAGGCCTCCGTGGACCGGCGTAAGGGCCAAACCCAGCTCCACTACCTTCTGATGGGCGTCTGTGATGGCAAACAGGACGCCTCCTCTCTGGGAGGTCGGACGCACCTGAAGGGGACGGAAAGAACAGGGACATCAGGGACGCTGGATGACATATTCATTTTACATACATGAAGATTTTAAGCTCAAAAGCACTTAATAAAGGAGGGACACTGTTTAAAATCAGTACCCTGCTGACTCCATCCAATAACAGAACGGAGTTAGAAAGTGTCTCGGCTTCGAATCGGTACCGTGACAATGATGGCAAAGTCCCTGTAGAAAGGCCCGGGCACAAATGTCCGCGTGAGTCGGCCGACGTTGGCGTTGCTTCCGAAGCTGTACGCTGGAAACCCCTGGAAGCCGTTAGTGAAGAAGACGGCGGGAGGCAGAGGGATGCCAATCAGATCCATCAGGTCCAGACGACTTCCTGAAGCTTTCTCTGACGGAGACAACGCAAAGGTGAAAAGGTCAACGACACAGAGCAACTCTGGGCGAAAACCCGATGATCCATCACCAACTGCTCAGTTAGGGAAAGGAGGCGTTGACGTTTTTACTTCAGATGCAGACACTGACGCCTCGTGTTGTGTCGAAGACATTTCTAACAGCTGTGCAGATCTGTCTGCTGCCTTGCTAATTCATCCCGGAACGTGGGACTAAAAGAGCAGAAGTACGCGCGAATCGCTCCGACGCGGCTTTAATTTGGGCTGACCTGATCAGGAGGACCACGCATCGCTGCCCTGCCTCACACAGACATAATCCCTCCAAACAGAAAAGCACGCACTGTGTGTGTAGTAATTAGAGTATTCTCGGTGTGTGTGTGTGTGCGTGTGTGTGTGTGTGCGCGCATCCCCTCTTTGTCCCCTTCCCAAGGAGCCCGTCTCCCATAGCAACAAGATCAGCATTCTGGACAGGCTAGCCCCTTCATCCTATGTTTCTGTCACGTGCACAAACACACACACACACACATGGAAAACTCACACTCTAGAACACACACAAAAACCAGACCAGACCAGACAGGCCAGCATTCGCTTGTCTCTAATTCATCGGTCCTAACGAGTGGAAACCAGTTTGATTAGAGGTTTGTGTGCTTGCGTGTGTGTGTGCTTGCGTGTGTGTGTGGGCGTACTGCTGCGCATCACTCACACAACTACATGTTTAAAAGTTTATTATTGCCAACAGAGGTGGAAAGAGGTGCAGACAAAGTCCACGTGCATAAACTAAAACTCTCCTAAGACCTCACACCTCCAGTCCAGATGTGCAGGCCTGGAGCTTCTGCAATGGCCAAAAAGAGCAGATGAACTCCGAGAGACCTGAGGTTTTTGACCAGCCTGACCAGCGAATAGTTCAGTTTTGCTCCTGTGCTGTGAGGTCATTATTTTATTTATTTTTTATTTTTTCCCCACCAGGGGGTCCTTTTTGTGGGCTCTAGTGTCCCTTATACCACAGTAGGCTGACAGGAAAGCGGAAAAGAGAGCGGGGAAAACACAAGTCTATAAAGATCACGTTCCCTACGTTTGTGTCATCATCAGATTCCAGCAGAGTTCAGTAGTAACCATGGTCACATTTACTCAATTACATTTACTTGAGTAACTTATTTTTAAAAAATTCACTTTCAGGAGTGTTTATACTGTGCTGTACTTTTTACTTTTACTTGATTAAAAGTATGTTGTATTAGTGCCACTCCTACTTGAGTCCAATTTTTGGATACTCTACCCACCTCTGGGTTCTGGCAAATCAAGATCCAGTGGTTGAAACGAGGAGTTTTAGCTGTTTACTACTCTGGTTAAAACAACGCCAAAAAGGAGAGGCAACAGCAACAACCAAGCATGTCAACACAAACATGCCACTGTCAAGCAAAGTGAAGGATGATGGGCTGCAGTGCCATTGAAACTCCTCAGTATAACGTACTTGAATATCTTCAAATGGTAAAGCTTGATTAAATCTGAGTGATAAAACCAAACAAACCCCCATCAAATCCATGAAAGAATGGCTAGAAGAACAAGAATCAAGGGCGATCCAGAGTGAAATCTGGACTTCAACCTGATTGAATTGCTGCAGTGGATCATTGGGAGAGTTGGGCAGGAATTGAGATCTGTAAACCTCAGTGAGTGAAAGAAAAGCTTAAAAAATCTTATTGTGGGCGTCCTGCGGTGGCGATAGCACAACCCGCGTGTGGAAGCACGCGGGTTGAGTACTCGATGCGGCCGTCGCGGGTTCGATTCCCGGACCTGACGACGTTTGCCGCATGTCTTCCCCCCTCTCCTGTCAGCCTACTGTCATATAAGGGACACTAGAGCCCACAAAAAGACCCCCTGGTGGGAAAAAAATAAAAATCTTATTGTGAATAAAATTAAACATTTCCAACTCTGTAAAACTCCAAAACTGTGCCTTGTTATGTTCAGCATCTAAGCATTTAGTTTCAACTGTAAATATCAATATAAAAGGTTTTATTTATTTGTTTTAATTCCTTCCTTGTAGTTTTCATATTTTCTTTGAGGCTGGAAAAATCTAGCCTCGATTTTATCCTGGGGCTTCTTCATTTCTACACTTATCCATACTTATAAATAAAACTCCACACTTTTACAGATTTTTTTAAAGGACTATCTATCAAGACAAACCGTTTCTACCACCAACTATTAGAGCTTCTTTGATTTAAGCATCAGCCATACTCATAGCTCCATTGTGTGTACAAACCTCTGAGCTATTTCTGATTATTCGTTTTGTCGTTGCCAGTAAATATCTAACGCTCACCCATCCCCAATGCTCCATCCCTTTCACCATTGATTCAGCTTCATTCTCTGGTTTCCAAACACCAAGCAACCGGATCTGTCACTTGTCTAATTACAAATCTGGGGTCATGTTCTACCCTTGTCACAGTCCCTCCTCCTGTAGCTAATCCCTGTCATGTTGACCACATGAAAGCTTCCATCAGCTTGTTGAGTCTTGTAAAAACCAAAAATCACTGACTCCCTCAGTGTGGCCGTCTATAACCTTTTAATCCCTCTTCGACCCTGGCTGCCACATAAAAGCGTCCAGCTGCCTGAGCCACTCTCTCAAGTTTTCTTTTTTTGAGTCCGCAGATTTAGCTCGGACCACTTCATGGTCGACGTGTGTCACATACCTCGAATGCTCCCAGATCACCAAACACACTGGGAACATCGTCATTCTAAAAAAATATATATCAGCACACAACCTACAGATTCAGGACTACTTGGTGTGATGCTACTGGATATCTGACTCGATGCGAGCTAACTTGTAAATAAAAGGCTAGGCGGACAGACAAAATCAAGAATGTTAAACTGGCCATACATATACAGTTATTTAAATGTATGGTCCAGATTTTCTGGAGAATCTTTCTTGGAAGTTGTTGGCAATGGCCAATGAGGAAACTCAAGGAAATCTTAAACGTCAGTCAGATGAGGGCCCCGTTTCCAGCTGAGCTTAAGTGACAATGCTCGTATATGTGGGTTATGACACTGCTACCAATACATATTTGTACGATCAATGCTTTTTAAAGTTGTCCCTATGTTATGCTACAGTTATAAATGGCGGAACATGATGGCTGTATCAGCCCCTTACTGATTTCTGCTATTAAATATTTCAGATCGCTAAACAAGTTTAAATATCATAAAAATCTTGATTTTCCAAATCAAAGGTTGCCCACCTCACTTAATTTTCCCAAATCATATTGCTGCAACAGTACAGTCAAACCTTGTAGCATTATGAAATGTCTCATCACACAACCTGACATAGGCTAGAAGATCTCAAATTGCAACTCATCAAGCTTAGATGTAAAGAAATTCAAGAGCAGATGAGAAACTACATCGTTAACATGCATCGGTCTGGGAAGGGGTTACACTGCAAAAACACAAAACCTTACCAAGCATGTTTGGTCTAGTTTCAAGTGTAAATATTTCAGTACACTTGAAATAAGACAAAACTAGCTTACAAGTACATTTTAGCAAGCTATCTGAGTTTGTTTTAAATCAAGCTGCTTAATATTGATGAAGAAGTTCTAGTTCCACTGGCAGATTGTTTCACTTACAGGAAAAAAGTCTTAATATAAGTGAAATATAGCACTATGGAACTAGTGCTTTAAAAATCAATACCAAGGAAATATTTACTTAAAATAAGCTCATATATCTTGCTGATGATATAGTGTTTTTGCAGTGTACAGAGCCATTTTTTTGCCTTTGGGGCTCCAGCGAACCGTCAACAGTGAACCTTTCCAGGAGGAAGAAACCTGCTTCAAAAGTGAACTCAGTAAGAGCCTAGAACATCATTTAAAGCACCGCATATCCCACTTTACTGATGGTCAGTGTTTATGATTTAATTACTGGGCAATGGTGGCCACTACTTGAGAGTGCCAAAACCAAAATCCCAGTTGACCAAAAAGATGATGAAGGCTTGTCTCATATTTCTCACAAACACCACCAACGTCTTCTTTAGGCATGGAGGTCCAAAACTGCAGGACCCCCCCCCCCCCCAAAAGATCATTGGGTCATTTGATCAGTGGGATGACTTTGCCAGTGTCTTACTGACTTTACCTTTGGTTCATGAGACTGAACTGTTCAGAAACGTTTCACTGGGCACAAAAGCCATTCACAATCACTCACCACTCTTCCATTGTTTCAGTGGTTTGTTCTCGGACCTGCCTTTGGCGATTCCACCTGAGTTCGCCCTAGAAGACGATGTCAACGTTTTCTTATTGTTGTGGGAAACTAAATCCCCCGAGGTGTGTGGAGCAGAGGACGGCGTAGTCCACCCTGTCCCGGTGTCCTCCACATGGTTCGCTGTCACCGCGTCCTCCTTTGTCCGCTCTCCCCACTCCGACGGAGTCCCCTGGGTGGTGGAAGGCTCCTGGGGGGAGCTGGTCGGAGAGGAGAGGGGAGGAAGAAGAGTGGTGGTTTTTGGCTTCGCCCAGAAAAAGTCCCACCACTGTGCACACACCGGAGAGGCCAGGAGAGCCAGCGCAAGACAGAGGTGAACAGCTCCCATCCTCTTATCCGTGGTGAGATTGAAGGCAGTCCGATCGGTGACACACCGTGTTATTTTGACATCTGCAACAGGTGAACGCAGGATTCAGAGGGAAGTGAAAATCCAGGAGAAGATGTCCACAAAAAAAAAAAGAAGAAAAAAATTTCCAAAATGTAATTGACTGAGTTCCAACTCCTTGTTTCCTAGTTTCTCTTCTCTCTTCCCTTTATCCTTTCTTCTTCCTGTCTTTTTAATGACTTATTTTTCTGCTGCAGCCTCTTGCTCCAACTCTCTGAGGTCTCCTCCCTTCCACACCTCCGCACGTCTTTCTCCCAGTGTAATTTTCCTGTCGACTCCTCTAGAGGGGGGCAACGCCACGACTGACTTGCTTGGCTCTTTTATCTCAGATAAAAAATAAAAAAAAAGATCTGCAAACTGATCTATAAAAATTAAAACCAGGATTTAAATGTGTGAGAATAAGAATCAGGGGCCAGAAAAAAGAATGACAGACAATAACTGTGTCCTTTTGTCAAATCTGCACGAAATACATGAACCGAGACGTGTGAACAATTGAATTAGAAACAAAATTGCATTCTCAAAAGAATCTGCAGCTTAGGGTTGAGTGTCATCCAGCAATCTGGCATTTTTGTTGGGTATCATGTATCTGCATTCTTTTGGAAAAAAAATAATAATTAAAAGGCATCTACTGCATTTTATCTTGGCTTTGATAAAAGTCAAATTTATCAGTCATTTCATGAAACCTTATAGATGGATCCTATGTCAAAATAGACTAAACCCCACAACACTAATGCAGCTATAAGAAATGCATTGCCTAGAATATTCAAAAAATATGGCAAACGATGACATTAGAAGTAAACACATTGGTTTCTGTTCCTTCAGAAACAAAAGCTTGAGTGGAATTATCTATAAACTACAACCTCTCTCTCTGTGGCGGAGCTTAAAGATTACGCAGCAAATACAGGGGCCCCACGCTTCCCGATTATGACAAAGAGACGCTTGTTCGGTCGCATTGTGCTTCCGTAAATGTTTGGCGAGATCCGAGATGAGGGTCCGCAGCGCTGCTGAACGTTTGACACAGAGTGGAAGCGTTTGCTGAGGCTCAGGTCTGATTGAGTGTCATTGTCAGACCACTGTGGGGGAAAAAAAAAACACCTGGTGGCAACATGGAGTAGGTTTAAAGGGAAAGTCGATTTAAATGCTGATGACGATTGTGTGTTGCTCTTTCAATTCAGTTGGATCTCAGCTTAAATGGGGAAGACTGTGTGTGTGTGTGTGTGTGTGTGTAATTCCTTAAACATAGTTCAATGAAAAATTATTTAGAATTATTAGAATGCAAAGCGCAGTCATTCATTGACTTTTGCTAAGCATATCAGCACAATCTAAAAACACAAAGCAGGTATTTACTAGAAGGAATCTCCCTCATTATGTGTCCCCTCTTCTTCTTCGTCTTCTTTTTTTTTTTTTTTTACACTTTGACCCTATTAAAAGGACTTCTGGATTCCTGAAGGAGTAACCCCCTTCACCCTTCACCTTTCATTTACTGACTGGTTTACCTAGCAACCACCTCACAAAAAACTCTAATTGGTTTAGTGTCACAGCCAATCCAACAAAGGATGGGGGCGGGGGGAACTCTGGAAAATAACATAATGTCAGAGGAGAAAAGGGGAAAAAACTAAGAATATATCTTACAGATAGAGAATAAAATAAACAACGATAACAATAAAGTAAGAATAAATTACATCTTTTCAAACATAACAAGTCAAGGGAGAGCAAACATCTTTCAAACCTCATTTTTCTGACCATAGAGTCTTCAAATAGCCAGACTTATCAAGCACTAGTGTGTAGTGCAGAATATAACAATATAAATTTCAGTTAAGCCTCAAATTTAAGTCTTTAACTTTTAAACGGGAAAAAAGTGTATGTTTGCAAACCTGAGAACATGCCACTCATATATGTAGAAGTTTTGTAACAGAAGGAACATCCACTTACAAAAAATGGTATAATGATGAAAGGACCTTTTGTGGAGCTGTTAAAACAAATATCTTGAGACGTCAGCCACAAAGTTAAAACGTGGGAGTCAAAGGATTCTTCTAACTGGAAAATGACCCCAATCATGATGCATAATTAAGGAAAACAAAGTCAGTGTTTTGCAGTGAAAAAAACAAACTGAAGCTACTCACTTTATCGCAACACTGAAGGTGTTGTTCACGTGTTCTAAATCTCTGCTGCCACCGTGTGGACAAAATCAGCAAAACAGTCATAAATGAAAACTCGTCTGAGAGCTTCTGTCATAGTTACAGTGTTTAATTTTGTTGCAGAAATTGTTAAATATTTAAAGATTTGATGTAAAACTTGTCGCTGTTACTCTGATGACTGAGCAGAATCAGTAAAACCTACCTGTACAGAGAGTTTAGAGGCTTGAAAGTTAAGTGCAAGTAAAAATCACGTGTGAAAAAAAAATGCATATAAACACCTCTTATGAGTATATATGGTCAGCAAACTCCAGTGCTAACAAAAATATAAATAATAAACATCCAGTCTAATAGAAATGATCAATTCTGGCCCAGAACATAATTTATAAAGCAACTCAAGTGAAAATTATGTTTTTTTCATTAGCTTTCTATCGCGAGGATTTATTTTTGAAGAACTAAATACGACTCTGAGGATTTTATTTGACAGAAATGAGTTTTCCTAAAATTGTTTCTGCTATTTTAAGAGTGGAGAAAACCCGTGATTAAGACATGTGTTTGCTGTGTTTCGATCTCTGTGTTGTTGTGCATGTCTCACGTCAGCCCAGGTTGGCTGGACAGACCATGTGGGCCAGTCCTCTGACTGCAGGGTGGCGTGCACAGGTTAACAGAGGCGGCCTGTTCTCACACTTGGGTCAATGAAGCCTGTGTTGCCACTCTGTTTTCTCTGAGATTTCTTCCTCCTTCCTCCAGCTATCCTTCCTCCCGAGCTGTTTTCGAATCGAGAAAATTTGTGAACAATATTTTAAACGACTGGCCAAGACAGTCCAACCGCACCAGATAGCATTAAAAAAAAAACCCAAAAAACCTAAAAAAGAAAAAAATAACAACAGTGTTCTGTTGAAGTTGTTCTCTACAAATACTTTATTTAGATTTTTTTTTTTTATGATACCAAAATGGCAGCACAAAATAGAAAATTGAAAAGAAGCAGAGATTACAAATACAAATCTGAAAGATTTTGGGGAGATCATGTAGTCAAACCCCCTTAACTGTGATAGGGGTTAAGCCCACCCACATACGGAGGCTTTAGTCCTTTGACGCGGCCGTCGCAGGTTCGATTCCCAGCCTGGTGACTTTTGCCGCATGTCTTCCCCCTTCTCTCAATACCCTCTCTCCTGTCAATTCACTGTCAAATAAAGGCCACTAAGGCCAATAAAACCTTTAAAAAAAACAACCTCTGATGCTCCTGAGTAAAATGATGCTAACGGGATTTGGCAATGATCTAATTTGTAATCAGATGATTTCTGACTACATCTCAGGACGGACCCACCTGTTTTCTGAAGGATTCAGAGGTTTGTTGGAGAGCAAGTTTGTGGAAAAAGCTTTTACGTCACATGAGCTCAGCACCGAACTTTTTGGCTTTCACCTAAAATCTCGCAGGGGGAGGGGGGTCGGAAAACAAATTTGCTATCAACATGGTGACGCATGGTCGCATTATGATGTAGGCATGCTTTCTTTCTTCTTCCACATCACAGTTTGTCATTATTCTGTGTTGGCCTGTCATTAAAAAAAAAAAAAAAATCCAAATAGCATTTATTGATGTTTTTAGTTGAAAACATGAGGTTGAAATACTCCTGCTAACCACCGCATCAGTCAGAATCAGAGTTACGATCTCAACTTACAGGAAAGTCCTGCATTTGTCAGATGTGCTGAAATGAATTGTTTGTATATATCTAACAAAATGTTAAGAGTTTAACTTGTCTGACTTGTAAGTTAAGGCTCAATCCCTGAGAGGCGGTACTGGAGCCGTCAGTTTGGGTTCAGTGGTGACTGTAGGAGAAGGTCGGCATCTGACTGTTTGATCAATTCTCCTTTGTGTCTCGGACAGCAGGTGGCAGACAGAGTATCTGTGGAATGTGGCAGATGATAATAGACGTGCACACACACACACACACACACACACACACACACACACACACACACGTTTGCACGCAGGCAGACATTTCCCACCATCTTCCAAGAACCTTCAACCAACTTCTTGGGAAAAAGAAAATAGTTTCAAATCTAGCAGAGGTGTGGACCATTTCAAGGCTCAACCGCATCTCATTTCCTCTATGTGCACTTAGCGAACGCGGAATCAGATTTAGTGAAAATTACACAGGGAGCGCCACAAGTTTCTGTACTGGAGACACAAGTGTTTATGTTCTTCATGAACTTGTACTGAAGACGGTTAAAACATCTGGATGGAGGCAATAAGAGCTAAAAAAAAACAAACAAAAAAAACCAAAAAAACGTCCCAAATAGACTGTAAATAAACTATGATTTAAAAAAGTAAAATTATGTTTTCTAAGGTACATATTACATAATCTAGAAGCACCGATAAGAATTAAAAATCTTTATGATGCAGCAAATGCACATGAATTTTAACAAGTTCTCATAGATTCATGTATTACATAATGTCCTGACGTTTGGGAAATACATTTTAAAACAATCTCAAAACCAATTTTCATAATGACACAATAAGTTTGATAACAGAGCAGCCATTTTGTCTAAACGTATTAAAACAAATACTTTGAAGTTTTCAGGGATAATCTCTTTTCACGTTTCTCGAATAATGTTTATGGTTAAAAAAGCGATATTCCTCCAAAGTTTGGTGCCTAAACGATGTTCCAAATCAGGCCAAATATTGATCAAAACAAAAAAATGTGAACTAATTTCAGTAAGAGCTTTAGATATCTTTTAACACTTTCAGCTAGAAATGTAAATCTCTGGAATTTGATGAAGGGCTGATAAAAGATAAAAAACTGATAAAAACACAGTCATTTTTGGCAAAGGTCGGACATAAAGGACATTAATTTATGCTATTGGTTCGTAATAATGATAAAATACAAATGGCTTTCAATATTTGCAGGAATACATAATGTCTTGATAACACAGTGCAGCACCCAAGAACTCCGTGAACGTCCGGCGAGGACTGCATTGCTTGTTGGGAAAATTTGACAGAAAATCTCTGAGCAGTTTAGTAAAAACCATATTTCCATTCCTGGGTCAGTCGTTTTGTAGGGAGCTTTTTAGTTTATTTGGAAAGACTAGCGGAGGCAAAAGAACAGGAAGGATTAGAGAGAAAAAAGAGGAAATGGTGAGAATAAAAAAGTGAACGTCACAAAAGGTCATCATAGGAAGAGTGTGACCCCAGGGTGGCATTAACTCAAACCCCTGATCTGCCCACCCACACATAACTGATCCAGCAGCTGCTGACAGACGTTTAGTCATTTCTCAGTTGTCTACTTTTTACTTTTACTAGAGTAACAATATGTTGAAGTAATGCTACTTTTACTAGAGTAACAATATGTTGAAGTATTGCTACTTTTACTAGAGTAACAATATGTTGAAGTATTGTTACTTTTACTAGAGTAACAATATGTTGAAGTATTGCTACTTTTACTAGAGTAACAATATGTTGAAGTATTGCTACTTTTACTAGAGTAACAATATGTTGAAGTAATGCTACTTTTACTAGAGTAACAATATGTTGAAGTAATGCTACTTTTACTAGAGTAACAATATGTTGAAGTATTGCTACTTTTATTAGAGTAACAATATGTTGAAGTAATGCTACTTTTATCAGAGTAACAATATGTTGAAGTAATGCTACTTTTATCAGAGTAACAATATGTTGACGTATTGCTACTTTTACTAGAGTGCAATTCTTGGCTGCTCCTCTGAAAATGACGATATGACTTTGGCCTGCAAAGACTGTCGTCGTCAAGACAATAACGAACGACTGAGCTAATCCAACAAATGAACTTCTGACTTCGGCCCACACAGCTGCCATACAGACACAGTTGCACTCAGTGACTCACTGTAAGGCCCACTGCTTAATGCTAATGGATGAGGGCAGTGTTTGGAGTCAGCGGGAGGTCAGGAGCGGACATCTGCTGAGAGACGTTTTCCATTAGATCAAGTGTCGGCGTTTGCTGCCTCTGGCCTCGCCATCCAAACGTCCCTCATCCTCTCACTGTTGAATTCTTGTCGCTTTATTTCATTAAAAGTTTTCACGCACTGCTCCTGTGCAGGTGGCAAAGGTCAGGAAATGTTTCAAGTCTAGATATAATGGATTATGAAAATTAAAATCTAGAAAGTGATCAGCAGTTTTAGATTTTATTTCCTGATTCAGTGGGCAAATGTGTTCTTCCTTTCTCTCTTGTGTCAATCTTTTGTTTCTCCTCTACTTCCTTCCACACTTCCTCAGTCTCTCCTTTTTCTTCTTCTATTCTTTTCCCCCTCAAGGATTTGGGAAACATTTATGCCTCCTTTCCTTCCTCCATTAATGGATTCTTGCTTCCATTTCTTTTATGTGTACTTCTGTCCTTTCTTCACTCCTGGTCTTTGTTTCTCTTCCTCTGTTTGTTAGCCTTCACTTCTATCTGTCTTTGTGTTTCTTTTGCCTTCCTTCTGTCCTTTCTACCTTTAATATTTTGTTTCTTCATTCATTCGCTCCTTTCTTTTCTTCTTTCCTGTATGTTCGCTTCCTTTTTTCGTTGTGACATTGTTTTTCTTCATTCCTCCTCTTTGTCTCTCCTTCATTGTGTTTGCCATTTCTTTGAAGTTTCCTTCTTCCTCTTCCTTTTTTTTTCTTTATCATATCCTTTATTCCTCCTTTCCCTGTCATGTGTCCCTTGTTCCCTGCCTCCCTTCCTTCTGTCAGTGGTTTTTACAAATCCTGCCCGCTACACCTACATCTGCCATAAAATACCTCTATAGTTTTGAATACTATATTTTAATTTGACTATAACCGACTAAAAAGTCTTAATGTTAAGATTTGAAAAGTATGTACACGTACAATCACACAAGTAAAATGCAAACAATCACTTTCAATGTAAATGAAGATTACGGCAAAAATATTTTTACTACTTCTTATCTGCAAATGAACAAGAGTTCCTGTTAATCCTATAAATCTTTTTGATATGCAATAATATAACACCGTGTACACGTGCAATCATTTAAAGTGGCTTTAAACTCGGCTGTAAACAAATTCATTTTGACTGATTTACGTTTTCCCTTCACACATCAGGCACTGGATTCTTCCACCGCAGCTCTCAGCGTGTGTTTGTGCGCTGTGTGATGTTTGATCAGCTGTTAGGAGTTGATCAGCCTTTTCATCCTCTCCTCCTCCTCCGGCACGAATTGTAACGAAGTTGTTAAAAGCTTCGTTCAGGCCACGCAGAACATGCATCCTTAACCACGGCCGTGAAATGGCGTGGGAATCCCACGAGGAAATAACAATAAACACAAACGTTTTGCGCCATTCTCCGTTTCTCCTCGTCGGCGCTCCGTATTGTAATTTTGTGTCGTAACCTCGGAACGGGAAGTGGGTGAGTGGGGAGGCAATGAAAGGCAACCTTTGCAGAAATGTGGCAGGAAAACATTAGCTCATGCTTGTTCCACAGTCCCGCTGGCAGACGTCCATCTATTGACCACAACAGGAACGAAACCACAAAATGCCGCATTGTTGTTGAGAGCCGGAAGTAGAGTGTCGCACACGCTGCTGTGCCGCCTTCCTGTCTGCGGACTGAAGGCACGCGCAGGTGACTGAACACTGACTAAATCAGCATAGGATCTGTTTATATACAGAGAAAGACTAAGTATTCCTGTTAGCTAAACACGTTACATTCCTGTAGCTCAGTGATAGGTTTTATGAATGCTCAGTTTATAACACTGCAGCGAAATGTTGACAGTCGGTTAAGGACGCGGTATTTACAATGTTTATGACTGGAAAGAGGGCGACGCACACTTGATAGAAAACACAAGACTGTAACTACACCATGTCGTTTACTACATAAAAAGAAATATGAGCTGTTCAATGCGAGGGATTATTCTCAAATTTATTCCACAGGACTTTATCTGACCCGTCTGTCTTCATAATGTTTGTTCTTTAAAACTTAAAGGTGTTCACACAAACAGCAGCATTTATACTGAGATTTAATTTAAAATATATATAGACATAATAGTCCTAAAAGTAACGCCACATCATATTTAGGATTATCCAGTTGATTTTGGTGGAACTCATATCTGCAGCAAAATGCTCCGGATTCATTTTATGAACACGAATCAAAAACCATTTATTACTTTTCCTCACCTCCTAGTCCATGTGTGTGTGTGTGTTTCCCTTTGTGTAAAACTGACTGAATGTCACAGCAGAGCTTTTTCTAAAACAACGTAGGTATTTCTTTTTAAAATTGCCAATAGGAATATGAATCAAAATTTGACTTTAATCTGATTTTAATTCCCTGAACATTCAGTGGATTAAAACGTGACGCTCTCTCATCTCGTCTTACAACCAAACATAAACAGATTCTCTGAAGTGTTTTTCTCGTGAACGTCCTTCTACCGCGAGGGAAAACGTTTCGAGTCAGTTTTTCCCAGGAAAACTTCCTTCCCTCTGTAATGACTTGCCGTTTGGCTCTTTATGATGAGTCTGAGATCGCCTGGCGGAGTGCTGGTGTGACTTTACAAGGAATGGTGTCAAACACATTTGTATAATTCTTATTAAAAAATAATATAAAATGAAATAAAGTCACTCTGCATTCTCATCTTTTCCAGCTTTGAATCTCAATCAAATTATGCACCTGTACCGTTCAAAATTTCCAGTTCTCTGAAAGGACACTTGGTGAAATCTGGGCAGATTAGAACAAAACAGCAGGATATTTTCAACTCCCATCATCACGTTGCACAAAGGAGTGAAAGGCGGGTTTGATCAAAACTTCAGTCAGTAAAGAATCTTTTCTCACGATTTGATTAAATCTGGCATAATTCAGATTTGCTGCCGAGCTTTGGATCGCTGTGCAGCTGCATCACCCTAACACACCTCGCAGTTTAAAAACCGATTCCGGAACGTTCTCCTTCAGGATCGTTTGATGGAGAGTTAGAGCAACTCTACCGTCATGTCTGGCTGTCGGTGTGACGTTCTGCATCTCAAAGGCTGTGTTAGTTTTACGCCTGACGTCATCGGGTGCACAACTTCCACAAAGTTAAGACCGCTGTTTCTCCAGTCCAAAGAAGAACCAAAGTTTTTGTGCATCATCGAGAGTTTCATGTGAGCTACGTCTGTATTGTTTTTCACTGGCTTTGGATGTTACACAGACGCCATGTTTGCCTAGACATGTTTAATTATGAGCTGAACATAACTGAGTCAGGGGAGGCCTGCGGTGCCTCAGATGTTTTTTTTTGTAGGGTTTGTTTTTGGTGACCTCCTGATTTATTGATGCGTTGTTGGAGTAATTTTGGTAGACCAGCCAATCCTAGGAAGATTCCTCTCTGCTTCTTGTTTTTTTGTTCTTCATTTGTGGACGACAGCCACTGCAGTTCCCCGTGAGCCTTTTCAGGCTGTCCATCTTCTTCGCCTGTTCCTGAATTTTCTCAGACAGAGTGATGAAGTGAGTTTATGGTTAATGAGTTGATTCATGATTAACATAGAGCTAGCTTGGTTTGGATAGTTTTTCTACTTTAAATAAACTAAATCACAATTAGAACTGTAAGGTTTTTTCATATTTACTTCAGTTTTTTATTTTATTTAATCTTTTATTTGGAAAGGCAAGTTACAATTACATTGTACCATTCAACTTCCAACACAGTAGAAGTATGAGAAGGAATAACATAAGCTGATCCAGGTTTTTACTTCAGTTATTTGTGTTTGGTATTAACATTTCTTTGATTATCTGAAATATTTATGTGTGAATATGAAACGAGTGTAAAAATTCCCACTTTATCAAAATGTAAGAAAAGCGGGAGACACATCTAAGAAACTTGTTTATGTGTTGTTTACACAAGAAAGGTGAATCTCAGATCCCATCACACAAACGGAACAAGCACTATTTCAAACAATTAAAGAATATTTTAAAGGCTTAAAGTTGCTGCGAGGCCGTCTTTGCTGAAGCATCGAGAGCAGCGAAGGCGTTCCCACTGATGACGATTCATACACAACTCTTCAGAAGGAAACCATGGAAACAGCACAGACAAACAAAAACAGACAACCACTAGCATCACCGGTGGCGTTTGCTGTGCTTCGATAACATTTCAAAGCGGCTGTCTTCATAACACAATTAGGTCAGCCAATAAACGACGATGGTTTTCACTAGCATCGTTTTTATTTTCACCCCAGGTGCACAGCGGTTTCCCCTGAATGCTAGTAGCTGGAGAACTCCGCGATCTCTACGGGGGATCACGTCATGGAAAGTATGAAGGAGAGCAGCAACACAAAAAGAGACTTTATTTTCTTCCTTCCAGAGAGAGAGAGAGAAAATGACTTTCTGTTTTCACGTCACATTGAGTTATACGTTGTTCCCCATAAAGCAAGGACACCTCTTACAGTTGACCCATTGTGTCGAAACGTGTTCAAACCAAAGTGGGTTTGGACGAATGAGCGCATTCCAGACTGAACGGCATCGCAGTGTGGGTGTTCGGTACGCTGAGGATTTTTTGGTGAAGGTTTCTTCCATGTAACTCTATGAAACGGTCGTCTGCCAGGTTACTCAGTCGTAAAACGCTGAAGGGAGCTTAGAGGGGTTTCTCTTCCTGCGACATCAGAGACCAAACAAGGTTGGCGGAGAGAAGGAGAAAATGTAACTGCTGCCTTGATCCAAAGGAACACTAACAGCAGTGAAATACTTTGCAGGAAGAATAATTGGGTTTTTTTCCCCTTACTGTACAGGGGCCAAAACAGATGCCTGCTGGGCTCACCTTAGAATCAGTTGTATCGGCTAAACACGAAATCCATTCAGAGCAACTCAACCGACTGTAAATAGAAAGTGAAGGTGCCTACATCCAGACAAAAGGGTTTCCTCTCTGTTCTCTTAAGACGGAGATCAAGAGTGAAGCCAGACGCGTCGAAAAACCCAAATATTAAAATTCCGCTCTCGGCCCAAATCATGCCACAGGTTTCAGAAGAAGCGACATTTAAGGTACGAATCAGAGAAAATGTACATCTGTTCACGCGAAAGCACGTTTCCTGATTGTTTCGTTAAAAGCTGCCCAGTCTATGTAATGAAAACACTACATTTTAACCAAATAATTTTGGTTAAAGTGCAAATATCTTAGTGCACTTGAAATAAGACAAAACTAACTCACAACTGAGTGTTCAGCAAGATTTAGGAGCTTGCTTTAAGTAAATAATTCCTCAATATTGATGAAAAAATGCTAGTTCAATTGGCAAATCGTTTCACTTACAACATGGGAAAATTGTCTTGCTATCAGTGAAATAATCTGTCAATGAAACTAGCAGATTCTTTAATCAATATTAAGGAATTGCTGACTAAAAATAAGCTCTTGCATCTTGCTGAAAAGTTACCTACGAGTTAATTTTGTTTTATTTCAAGTGTACCGAGATGTTTGGGCTAGAAGTTAGAGCACAAAAACGTTTGTGTTTTTGCAGTGTTCTTTTGTTCATGGCAGGGTGATACCATACACATTCCTTCAACAAGAACTGGTTGCACAAGTTTTAATTTGTGCATAAAATTAAGTATAAATTTAATAGGCCTAGTATTAAATGAAGTTTTACGGTAGGTCAAAATTATAACTTCCAAATTTTACCAATAAAGTTACACGAAAGCTTAGTAAATCTTCCTTAGCACATTTTAACCCAAGGAAATGTTTGTTGTTGTCATGAGCGAAGATTTGGCGTAATTCTGGCTGGATTTTTAGACGCTCTCCTTTGCTAAATGATCAGAGTAAATTCAAATGTATTAGTTTTCAGACTCAACTTTTAAGAATAGTTCACAAATTTTAGGTCACGGATTTTCAGAAATGTTCTAACGTGGGATTGTGGGTAAAACATCCAGCTGTTGATTGGAGATTAAACTGAAGCTTTTGGACTAACATGTCTTTTATCGTCGTCTCCAAATAATTTAATGGTTTTCTTGCCCAGTCATGAAACATTTCTCCAGCAGTCATTAGGCTGCAGATCGCACCAGAGCAGGGCCTTTTTGGATCCTCACTCTACTAGGAGTCTGTGTGAACTGGCTTCACTGAGATGAATGATGCAAACTTTGACACGATTAGTTAATAAGGACAATGATAAATAGATAAAGCGAGGAAACTTATACGTTTTTGGAAAGCTCATGTATGCGGAGCATCTGTGCCATATGCAAAAAGCCCAAGCCCAGCCAGAGATCTACACACTCAAACGATCTCTGCTCTTTCTACCAAGAAGAGAGGACGAATAACATCCAGAGTTACAATAAAAACCCTGGATAGTTAAAGAAACAGTGCAAACAAGACACTTTAAATGATCAAATACCCAAACATTTTAAGTTGATTTTTAAAAGAAAAAAAAAGGATGATCACAAACTATGAAAAAGGAAAAGTTTAAATAAATAATACCAAATTGAAAGGAAATTCAAGCGGCTATGTCATCTAGTAGCATTCTCTAACTTTTGAATGTCAAAACATAAGAGAAACTTTTATTCTTGAGCTAGATTTAACTCTGCTGAACATCTCAAAGTTGCCAAAGTGGTAAAGGAAATTGACAGTGACATTTTTAGTGGCCGTCATTTTACATTTTTTAAAACCACTAGACTTTTCGTACGCTGCATGCAAACAGTTTCAAGGCTTTGACTACGTCTAAACTTCTGGTAACGCATTACTCTCCACCGTTGCAGGAATGGCGGTCATGAGGTGCGGTGTGAGGTGGTGAGGCAGACCCAGGTACAAAATGAGTAAAAGATGATTTAATGATGAATTCAGAAAAAAAAAAAACAATCCAAAGTCCAGGCAGGACAGATAAAGAGCAGAAGGCTAAGGCTCAAAAAAACTGGTAGCAGCTGGAACCTCAATGGACGGCAGTAAGAGACGTTAACCAGACGGTATGACAAGGACCCGACGAGGAACAATGAACACAGGTGGGATTAAGTACACAGAGGGTAATCAAGGAACGAGACACAGTTGGGAACAATCAAGAGTAGACAAGACGACATGGAAACCTAAATAAACACACAGAAAAAACCAAATCCTTACAATGGCAGAATCTGTGCATATTAAATTAACATTCTGTCGCCTTCACCTGTGTATGGATAAGCAATGCTGTAAAGAACAATAAATTTAATACAATGACTAATTTTGTGAGGCATACAATACTCAATCATCTCCATCCCTCTAATCTTTTTTTTGTTGCCTCCCCACAGATAAACTGAAGTCTTTCATAACGAAAACATGATATTTGAAACAAGGATGGAGAGAATCGCAGAGAAACAGTTTCAAACGCTAAAATCTAAACTCGTCTTTTGATGATGCGGCATCAGTTGTTTGAGGCTCCAGTGATTTACTGGTTATTATTATTATTATGATGATGATGAACCTTCTCTGTGGTTTCGAATGACTTTTCTGGATCGAACTCATGATTTGCAAGTCACAAGGTAACAATGAGTTTCTTTAAGCAGGTTGTCGAGCTCAGGCAATGAAGAAAACTATTCCTGCCTGCACATGTGAATAAATCTCAAGTACTTAAGTGGAACCCTCTTTTTTTCTGAACAGGTTCAGATGCTTTCTACGTAAGCCTGTCACAATAACTCATTTTACTGGACGATAAATTGTCCCAGACGTCACTGCAATAAACGATGACATTGTTGTTTCAAGATCAAGCAATACAACGGTAATGGCAAAAACCTTTTCAGAAAGGTTAATAAACTTTAAATTCTAATGAACATCTAACACCGGAACTGGAAGACATTTCAAATATCCAAAATAAATAAACAGAACAATAAATAAAATGAATTGTGAAGTCTTGGCCAACAAAATTATCCTTCAAAAAAGGGTCTAGTTGAGCCCAAAACACCAGACTGAAGAATTTTACCATCCAGTTTTTGGTAGAAAGAGACAAGAGAAAAAACGATAAATCATGCAGATGAAAATGACTGAGCTCATTTTAATTTACCAGGTGACTGATTGATTTATTGCTTATTGTGACAGGCCTGTTTCTACAGAAGGAGTCTGAATTGCTATGTCCTGGATGACCGAGAATCTAGGCTGGATATTCGTCTGAATCAGTACGGAGCCATTACCAACATCTAGAAAACTTTCTTCATCCTTCAAAAGGCAATATTGGTCATCAGCAAATCAACAGATGTTTCTTAGTTGGTGGTGGTGGGAAAAACCAAACCGTTTGCCATAAAAGTTCTTTAATGCAGGGATTACGTGCAAACCCATTAGTTCCATTTAAAGCACTGAATGTGTTTGGACCGTCTTCAGAAAGAGAGTTATGGCAAATATAAGTTACATTTCCAATGCACGTCTTCTGCATATCGATCAGTTAGTTATGCACCATCTCTTTGGTTCTGAAAATCCAAGGTGGAGAACCTGACCGCTTGTATGATGTGAATGACAAGTGTAATCTGTAGTGTTTCCTGAAGGTGTGTTCATTGAGATTTGAAGTGATCTTACAGGCTTATAAAGTCAAATTTACATTATAAAGTTATCTAACTTTACCAGCTCTGCCAGCAATTGTGGCTGCAAGAAAGCCAGTGAGAATTGTTTACTCTTGTGCTCAGCAACCATGCTAGCTACTTTTTTTTGCTGATCTTTCAATTACAAACATTATATTACAATGAATTGTTTTTGTCACTTCATAGCTTGGTTTGAAGTGACACAAACAGCAGCGCAGTAAAAAGGGGGTAACTCCGAACGGCGTTAGCTTACGAGCCAAACACTTCACCTCCCACCCTGGTGTAGTGTTTGCCTTGTCTGCCACTTCCAGCTACCCCACGGGAGACACACACACACACACGAACACACGCACCCATGCACACAAATAAGACAAAGGAGATTAGAGGAAAGAAGGCCCATGGCCAAACAAACAAACTATCACTCTCCCGCGGATCTGTAGAAGAGGAGCACCACAGTATAGGGTGGAGGGACGGTAGGGGGCCACTGAATGATCACTCAACACACAGTGGTGAGTTATATCACTGATATTATTATGGAAGTGTGAGAAGATTGTTACTCAAGGGCAAGAATTATTGGAACCTTACCCCTGTCAATTTAACAAACAGAAAAGAAAAAAAAAAACCCTGCACTTTAACAATCAGTGTTATCGCCTGGAAGTAGATTTTCTGCTGATTTCAGTGGGATTCTTGCTTAGACAGCCTTTAAAAGACACTTTATGGAGATTAAAAATAACTTTTTAACAAGTCATAGTAAAATATGCTAGTTAGCAATGAGAATAGAGCTAACAAGCTAATGAAGATGTCCATGGATTCTTGGAAAAGAAATTTAAGATAAATTTTAATCTGTCGCTGTACAATTTTTTTTCTTATACAAGCTTTTTATTTGTATTTTTTATTTTTATTCATTCAATTACAATTTAAAATGAACATGTCACAAGTCAACACAAACAAAAGTTTTGAATGAAAGGGAGAAGACTCTTATATTTTCTACTTCTTCTCCAAACGTCAACCACCACAATCAACCAAGGATCAATCAGTTTAATAATCTGTGAACCATGAATAATCTCCTCACACATTTGTTACAGCTGATACGCTTTCAAAACGGAGAGAGCATTTCCTACATTCGCTGACGTACATCAAAGATCGTCAGCGTAAGGAGTAACATTTCACGCACCCGCTAATTTTCCACTTAGGCACTTGCTGATGTAGAGAGATGATGTAAAGAAAGAAGAAGTGGCAGGAAACTCACCCTCCATGAGCTGCTGGGCTGCAACCATCCTGCACAGCAGGGCGAGAAGAAGGGCAGGAGGCCACCTGTGGAGATGCAGCAGACACACACCATGAGGGTTGGGGTTATACTTCAAGGTAAATTTAAAACACCAAAACCAAAGGAAAAGTCAATGTTCTTGATTCGAAGTGGCTTTTCGTGGGCTGCGATTGAAACTGACGCATACAAATCAAAATACGCTAATAATCCCAAGAGGGTTCTGAAGTGTTGTAGCCATACAAAAACTTTCTTAAAGTCGTTACACTGAAGAACCTCACACGCCTTACAATAAAAAACAAAGGATGTCTTCTTACCCTTGACACATTTTGCAGAGTAAAACACAAAAATGCTGCTTTGGCAGGCAATTCCAGCTACATGTGTGTGATGAAAGTGCGGCAAACTCTGTGCTCCCTCTGTTCGTGCAGACCTGAAGTCTCACT
Source organism: Gambusia affinis (assembly GCF_019740435.1). NCBI lineage: Eukaryota > Metazoa > Chordata > Actinopteri > Cyprinodontiformes > Poeciliidae > Gambusia > Gambusia affinis. Next base: position 6,204,255 of record NC_057879.1, read on the forward strand.
GCAACCTCTCTCTCTCTCTCTCTCTCTCTCTCTCTCCTCCTCTCTTTCTCTCTCTCTGCACAAAGACTCTCTCAGTTTGGAGCAGAGTGACTCCCAGGAACCATGGACTAGGGAAATCTGAGTCTTAAAAAAAAAAAATCACCCCCCCTGTATTTCTTCAACACGCTCAGTAGACCCTTTCTCCTAACCTTCTGCTTTAGATCATTTTATGGCCGTTTGAGATTATATCATGTAAACTTTTGGTGATTGAAACTTATTGCTGTAACTTTCTTTGTTGTCTTTACTTGTTTAAACATCCATTGACTTAGGTAAGGAAAAGTTTGGTGAATCCTAATGTTAAGAAAAATTAATGCGTTAAAGTAAAAATTAGGGTCGACCTTACTGTTTGGTAGCTCTAATGGACAGATTTTGTCTTGGTAACCTAATCCCCAACTTCATTGTGTATTCAACCAGTTATTGATCATCCATGACCACAGGGAAAACAATGACTTTCCCAACTTTGTCTTAAAAGGGCTCATTTTATCTTTACTTTGGTGAAACAGCTGGACCAAGACAAACTCAGTAATTTGTGCAAACTGCGTTCTATAGATATTAAAAAGGATGGTTTGGGGTTTTGAAGTAAAAATCTAGTAAAAAGTAATTTATCCTACCTGCAGTAGAGATCAGTCTTTGCATTTTCTTTTTTATGTGAATGTGGATTAGATGGTCCCGGAGGCTAAAGCTATCTGCTAATCTGTCGGGTACCAAAACCAAAATGGTCTTCTGCCATTTAGAAACAACTTTAAAATCCCACTCTGATTTATGGGAACACTATTTTATTAACATTTGAACCATTCTTTCATTTGCATTGAATGTTTATTTACAAAGGAGAGACAAAACTTTGAAGTGAGATGAAGGCCGGAACCAGTGCGCCAGCAATTGTCTTCCTGTGTGAAACACGTGCCGATAAGGGAACATGTTAAATATTTATACATAAAACAATGTCGCAAAAATAAAGACAAAGGGATTTGTTTATTTTTGCAATCTCATACTTTGCTCTGAGTGAAAATGTTTTCTATGTTCACCTTTCTATACGAGTTTCCCACAGACCCATCATTTATTGCATATTACGGATTGCCCACATTTCTCAACTTTCACAGTCAATGGCTATGGCTGTTCAATGCAAATGTAGCAGATCGGTTCATAAAAAAGGTGTTAGTTCAAATACACTGCTGTAATATTTTTGAACTTGGAGATGAAGTCTACTTTGTTTTCAGACTAGTCATGAGCCCCAGCCTCCAGGACCAAAGAATCTGGATCTACACTAAATGGAGAGACTTTAAATAGAATCACACTTAAAAACAACTCGACCCATTTTCCTTGTTTACAATGAATAATGTAACAATTCCCCATGTAAAAACATGCAAACTGGAAAAGGTGAAGCTTGTACATTCAAAGTAACTATTTGTTAATTTTGCTGTAACGTTTTCTAAAAGATAAATTGAAAACTAACATTGTTAGTTTATTTTTTATGGTGCCTGCTGTCTGGCAGTTCTCTTGACCTTAACATATTCTGTTGTGTTGTCGGTAATTTAGAAAAACAAGTGCAAGATTTTTTATTTTTTTTGGATCAGCAGTTTTTCTATTCGTATTCCACCAACTCTTCTTGACTTTTTCAGATTAGAATCACTGCACGTGTAACCAAAACATAAATTTAGGCTGGATTACGGTACGTCTCATATGTACTTCACCGCTCAGGATATCCAACAGGGTCTAAGCTTAAGATGTTTAAACGTTCCCAATCATTTCCTAATCAGCTCTATCTGTTTAATGCTGTACTGAAAGGTTACTTGTTTACATGTATGATTTTTTTTTTTTAGCTGAAAATTGAATCAATGGAGGGTTTGAATCTGTCAACTGTGGAGTTGACCGGTAGGAAAGCTTAGTTGGGTTTCATTGTCCAGAATAAGTGTTTTTAATCCCTATACAAAAGGAAGTTTGAATAGGTGAGTGTGGCACCTGTATAAATTATATCCTAAGTCTTTCACAAAAAACAAGGTATTCAGAGGTCCACAAGGTCAGCGGGGAATCTGAGAAATAATCCATCTCGGTTCACGCCTCACTTTTAGAACAATGCTGGAATGATAGAGGCTCAGAAAAAGAGAGGATCCCACTGCCCTCTTTTCTCCCTGCAGCTCTGTCTGAGGGGAAGTTTTATTTTGCATCCAGCTCAGAGGCGGGCGGAGACACCAAGAATTACTTGGAGGTTTACTCCGAGGTCGGTGGAGACTGTGGGAGAAAGAAAAGAAGCCGTGGTAGACACAAGACATTGTCCTGCCCTTTACCGAATACTGTGCTGTCCTTGTTCGTAACTTTTCTCCTTAGCTTGGAGACAAAGCCAAAAGTAAAACATGTTCCAAATTTATTTTGGAATTTTTTTCCTGTTGATCGTTTCTGCAAAACCCACCATCTTGTGGAGCTTACCATCACTGTGAGAGCTGGTAAGGATTCACGGTTTTCTAGTTGTATTTACCAAACGAGTTGATGTTCGCCTTCTTGACAATTTCTACACACACACAGAAACAATAACAAACAAAAAAACCCTAGTCTGGGTTAATGTTGGGAAAGAATATTGTGACCCAGTTTGCTCTGTTTTTTTTACACTTATTGGCAAACAACAGAGCAGTATGTTTATATATTTATAATATAGTCTGTCTCACTTATTCATTTGATTTTCCACAACAATCTAATTTATCAAAAATCCATCTGAGCCGTAATTATCCTCTACTTAAGCGAAACCTACTTGCATACTGTAGAATTAGTTTGGTGAAGAAACGTCAACGTAAACAATTTCATTTGGACTCCACACAGAAAATTCCTAAATGGATTAAAATTGAACATTGAGAGTATTGCTAGCTGATCAAGATTTGTGTCCACATGTCTCATACATGCATACATACATAATTTTAATTCTAATTACCAGTTTTAAATCTGAGGAAAAGATCGAAGAAAGGAGGAAAATATTTGAGGCCTGGCAGATTCTGGTACCAGAATACAATCACTCATATTCCGAAACAAACGAGCGTTGGTGTTTTTACTTTCTTTGGATTTAAGAATCAAATCGGTAAAAGAAGGCAGGCAAAACCAACAAAGGAGACCGATAAAGAATCCCACATGATCTTTAGGCGTTTATCTTCACAGTAACTTGCCAAAGTATCCATACTCATTTTATGCTGCCTTCAATTTTGCATGTTACATTAAGAAATGAGCAGTATATTTCATATAGTGCTCATTATAGTCATGAAATAAAACAACGTATATGTTTTATGCTGTACAATGGGAAATGGTTTTCTATCATTTTAATAAAATTGCCACTACACTTTTTTTCTTTCTACACTTCTGTTTTGGTGGTTGAAGTTACAAAACAAAAGCAACAAGCAGGAATGCTCGGGTTCATAAAACCTTTTCCATTCACAAGCCAGTGTTCAGAGAAGCCATCTTTTTACCGCTTTCGTTTTTCACGAGACACAAACTCCGTTTTACTTCATGCCTGTTGTGCCTTTTCTGGTTTCATAGGCCAACATCTTCAACGGCACAAGAACACAAGTGTCAAACTTTAGTTTCTCTCGTGAACCTTCGCCACGGATCTGCGGTTTAACAGACAAGCTGTCGGGCTGTGATTGAGACGGCGATCACGGCATGTGGCTGTGTAGGTTTGCTATTGTCGCTTTGTGCGTGCTGACCCAGCTGATCGCTCTCTGAGGCAAACAGGAAGCCATTTATCCCCGGACCATATCTGCTGCCAGCTCTGACGTTTTCCCTCTGCTCCTTTGTGATCCAAACAAACAATAATTATTTTAGGATTAAATTGATTTTCGGAGACTGAGCCCAGGCCGGTTACGTAAAGACTTGACCACCATCCAGCTCTTGTCCCGGCGGGATCAGGCCACCTGCTGGAAATGGCAGAAAATGTTGCGAAAAAGTCTCAAAATGTCACAGGAAACGTGTTGCGGTTTAAAACTTTATACATAAAAACGTAGACTTCACTAAGACTGACATTACATTTTAAAATTGTAATTATTTTTGATTAAAATCATAAAATGCACCCATTACAGAAAAACTTCAGGTTTAGGGAAAAAAAACCCAAAAAAAACAATTGAATAAAATTAACTTAAAACATGAAGAGTAACTACTAACGAGACAAGTGGCTTTCTAACAAAAATACATCGAAAAGATTTGCTAATATACAGGAGAGGAAATGCATATGCTGCATTCTCATTTTGCCACTTAGTCATAAAGATAACAGTCAGAAAAGGCAGCAAAAACCTCAGCGAAGAATTGACAAATCCAAACTATTGATTAGCTCATCGTCAATACTTTTGCATGCATTCTCTGTAACGAAAACCTTTTGTGAGATTAATCATTTTTTGAGAAACTCTATGGTCTGAATACAGTTCCAAATACACCTGGAACTGGCTCTTAAATAAATAAGAAGTTTAGTTTAGTCTCCATCTCACTGTGAACTTATAGTAGCTAATGGTGGACGCAGACAGCAGGATGTTCTTCTCCAGGAAAACGGTCGTTGCTGGATCAGACACCGTCGATGTGAAATGTCAGTTCTTTCAGAAATCATACAAGATGGGGTTTTTTTTTCCCCCCAGTGTGGCCACATGATGGCGGAGCGAAAACAGCAGCAAAGTGAGGAGCGATGGAGAGTCCCTCCCCTTACAGCAGGACTGCAGCACTAAAACAGCGGCTGGATCTTGTTTTTCCGTCTGCGACGGTGTGGCAGGAGAGATCTGTCCCAGCATTAAAGCCGTGCAGTTTGTCAACCTCCAGCCTGGTTTCCGACTGCGCCGCCATGTTTTCTCCAGATGTGAAATGAATGAAAGCTACTAGGCGCTAAGAGTAGATGGTAATGACCTCCCGGCCTCCTCCACGAACCAGCAGCACCCGGTCCAGGCCTTCCATTACAACCTCCAAGAACTCCATGTCTGAGAAACGCAGCGTGGTTAAGGACAAATCGTACACATCAGCTGGTTTATCCAATTTCTAATCAGCTTCTATGCACCACAAACCTGGAACAAACTTCCAGAAAATTGTAAAACAGCTGAAACACCGAGTTTCTTTAAACCTAGACTAAAGACCCACCTGTTTAAAGTTGCTTCTGCACTATAATAAGTGACACAGCAACAACATTTTGGTGTCATGTTTCAGTTGTTGATTGTTGCGTTTTCATGATATAAAGCACTTCGAACTGCCTTGCAGCTGAATCGTGCCAAACAATATTTGATTTTATTTTGAAGGTTACACTCATGCTTCCACACATTATCAAATACATTTTCATATTAAATGACAGACTGACAACGCAAAAACATGACTTCTAGGTTAATAATCTCTAAGTTGCCCCGTTGTGCGGGTACAAGTCTAGTTATTTGTCTAGTGTGTCTCTGTGTGGCCCTACGATGGACTGGCAACCTGTGCAGGGTGTACTCCGCCTCTCGCCCAATGGCTGCTGGAGATGCGCACCAGATGTGGTAAACGACACGGACGTCATAATTAAAAAGGATACAGTTCTCATCGCCTTTCTTGTTCTTCGGTGGGCCCGGCATGTTGAGCAGGACCAACTCGGAGTCTTTGGATTTCTTCTTCACCACCTCGTTCAGCTTCACAGCTGTGTGCATCCGCCGCACATTCGCCTGGTTGCTGCAGCGAAATCGCATTAATAACCGTGTCGCTAGGTAAAATTTTGGGCTAAGAGGCTACGATGCTGTAAAGCTGGCACCGGCGTCAAGCGAAGCGTGCATGGCCACAATTCTGAATATACTGTTTTGTTTTTTTTTTTACCTGAAGTGAGTTTTTAAAGCTACCATCATGCACCGCTCCCTCCCTTTGAGGCGAACTGAATTACACAGGCATGCATGCAACAGTTTCAGCGCATGCAACCAAAAAAAAACAGAAAGACGGGACAACTTACAGATTCTCCCACTCACTGGGGGAAAGGAGCCAAAAAAAAAAAAAAAAAAAGGAAAAGCACAATCATTCAAAATTGTTACCAAACTATTATTCTTTCACAAATATTTGAAACTGGAAAACTATAAATATATTGAAAAGGCAGTCCTTGTTAATGTTAGAGGTTCAATGGACTGAAAAACAAAACGGTCAAAATCCAGTTAAAAGGTTCATTAAGACGCTAAACATGGGAGCTGAACCGCTTCTATCTGGGGAGCGATAAGGGATTTACATTTTTTTTTTTTTTACATCATGTTCTGCTGGTTCTACTTACGGTTTCATGTTGAACATGTCCTTAACTGCCATGCCTTCTCTGTGCTTGTTCCTCTCGTTCAGCAGCTTGTCTTTGGTCCACGTCATGTGGACGTGCTCGGGCGTGGCGCCGGCCGCTTTGTCGCTGCTCGCAGAATGAGATGCCGTGTTGCGGTCGTGAATCAGCTGGGCCTAAGAGACACGCGGGAAATAGAAATTTGTGTCCCTGGAATAATTAATCAAGGCATCAAGTGGTAAGTAAATACAAATACGGAGAGAGAAAAAAAGACCATCTCTGTATGTGTGTAGAGTCTGTTATGGGAGGAGTCATAGCGAAGCAGGTTTGATGAAGACAGACAAAAGTTGTTGAGAGTACATTGATCAACGTTGATTGCTGTAAAGAAGGGAGAAGTTCGGTCAAATAGGCCCCCGTAAATTAGCTGCAGAGCTAACAGGAGATTCAAAGTGCTGAACCGCACAGATTTACAACGTTCACCCCGAAACAGAGCACACGGCATCCACAGACCCCGTGTATTTTGTGAGAATGGAGATGAACGGTCAGATTTTCTGTGCACCATTTCTCCATTATTTTGCAGATGCTTTAAAAATATCAACAGAAGTCTAAGCTTATACGTGTGGGCGGAGCGTATTTTTGGAGGAGCGCTGCCAGACTCGACGGCCACTGTAACTACAGTACAATTACGCAGTTATTTATTGCAGTTAAACCTCCAACTCCAGAGCCTTTACAGAAAATCTTACTGACTTTTACTGTTCAAAAAATGACAACGATTGAATTAAAGTTGCTATATTGGCTGTCAAGAAGTATTTCAGTAGCAATAGCTGTGTAGAAATTAAACGACTGCCACCAATCAATAGTGTTAATATAGCTCTTTTACAAACCAATGGTTGCCAAGCGACAGGAGGCATGTTTACAGTGCGACGCACTAATTATGCAAGATCAGCACGTTTGGCTGCAGCAGGATGAACAAAAATGGAAAATATTTTGCTCAATAAGCATTTTTCCTTTAATGCTACAGCTAGAATTAAATAGTAACAGCCAACAGAAAGAATAACTACAGCTGGGATAGTTGTCCCTGTTTAAAGTTGCTTGATGGGAGCTTTGTCCCCCTCTAGTGGCAGCTTTTTGTTTTAGCTAGCAGTGGATCCCAAACCTTCTAGTCCAAGCAACCCGTGTGGAAGGTTTACTTTAAAAAATAAATCAGCTCAAAAATATCATTTTAAAATCACTTAGGTTTTTGTTGTGTCAAAAATCTCAAGTTTTTGTGGTTGTTTTTTTTTTTTTCTTCTTTTTGAGGTGAGCAAATGAATTAAGCATCGAACAGAAACTGCGCTTTCTTAAAACAAAGTAAAAGAAGTCGGCATCTCCGAGGGTCCCAAAAAGAAAAAGCAGAAGTAAAGCAAAATGTTATTTTTTTTTTAAGAACAATAAGCTTAATTTAAATTAAAAAATCCAGATAACACTACCGAAACTCAATGTTTCTAAATTATCTGCATGAAATCAAACTTCAGATTCACACTGCCACTCATCCTGTCACCAAGGAAACGCTGATGTATTGACAATATTACCAAAACACTGGGTTGTATCGCTAAACAATACCAGGTCTTGAGCCCCCTCTGTCATAACATCTGGCCTCTTTTAGTGGGTCTGTGAGTGACCCACAGTTTAACCCCTTAACTGTCATGATGACACCGGTTTACTAGTCGGCTCACATGGAAAACACATAAACGGACGAGAGAAAGCCGATATAGAACGATCATTTTTGGATAAGAAGATCACCCAAAACCAGCAGGAACCTGAAACTGCTGACACACGCTTGTCGAAGCCCTGCAGCTGGAATGACTGGATTATGTTGGCGAGGAAGAACGGGATGAGAAAAGTGTGGAAGGAGGACACTGTGGATGGTTGCGACAAGCTGTTTAGTTAGCTTGGCTACCTCATCCCCTGGAATGCTCTGAGTATTGTGATGTTGTTTTGTTTAACTTTATGTAGCTTTGTAACTGTAACAATAATAATGGTGACCTTTGCAAATCTGTTTTAATTTCTTTTTATTCAACCTTTTCTATACCTGCAGTTCCAGTTAGACACTAAGTCCCATTCCAAACACAGACCTGTTTTAGATTTTTAAAAAACAGAAGAAAATAAATATTACTTCTGATACGTACGGTATTTTTTACTTTTCAACGCAAAAATAATCATGATGCACCATTTACCGTTTCTACATTACATTTACATTAAAGTGTAACAAACTGTTCGGAGTAGTTCTGATGCAGTGATACGCTGTGTTGGTGTTTTGAGATGAAAGCTTTAGGCAAACCACTGAAACCAGTAGAAAAAGCAAGTCTGGAGGCCTGAGATACTACAGTGTATAAAAGATGCATCAGATATATTTATGATGATGATTCACTTTGGTAGACTTTAGCAGTTTTACTGCCTGTGCGATCGTACCTCCCTCTCTCTCTCGGTGCGGGACAGCTGCATCTCTTTCAGCATTTGGGACCTCTGCTCCATCTTCAGAGTCTTTTCGTACGTGAAAGCCGAGATGTCGCTGTCGTGCTGCGGAAACATACAGAGCACCTTCAGATTCAGGATGCAAGGCAACTAGCGGTATTAAACTGTTGCTATGCTGAGTTGACTAAAGGAGCGACTGGGGCGGCACCACGTTGTCTCACCATCTCCACCACCTCCACCTCTGCGTCCAGGCGCAGCTGGTACAGAAACACCTGCAGGTCCTTTTTCATCTGGATGGAGTTGTCCTTCATCTGCGCCACCGTGAAGATTCGCATTTTGCATTTCCTCCACACCTACGAAAACACCTGCAGTGAGAAGCTGCTGATGGCGTTTGGGCGTCCTGCAGGTGAATGGGTCACAAAAGACACACGACCTGTGGCGAGAACGCACCTTGTGCTGCATCAGCAGGAAGGGCAGCAGCATGAGAAGCCCGCCGTCGTGGACGATCCACCACACGTCAATAGCGCCCCCCTTCAGACGATCGTGGTTGCTGGGGAAACGGTCGATGTTCTTCGCAACCAGCAGAGCCTGGTGGGCTTCTGTCGTCTCTCTCACCGTCTCTGGAGGTAGAGGAATATTTTTAAATCAGCCTAAATATCTAAACAAGTTTAGATATTTAGCTGCTAAACGGCTAAATATCTACTGCACTCATTTCATAAACCGAAGCGCCTGCTGTTGATGAATGGTTCAGAAATTGTACAGGACAATTAGGCTGTCTTCACACTGCAGAAGACAGCCTAATTGTCTTCAAATGTGACCTGAAGCTGAACAGCCAGGTCTCATTCATCCGACCTGAACGTCACTGAGACTCGACAAACTTTACCATTCTGTCCTGATACGTGCAAGCGGGAAGAAAAACAACAACCATGGCGGACCATGATGAGGATTAAGTTGTTCAAGTGCTGCTCCGGTTGGACAACAACTTCAAAATCACAAGCTGTGCTCCACCGTTAGCATCCGTGTTTACTTCCACAAACACTGAGCATGCTCGCCACGTGTGACGCTATTGTGCCCCCTACTGCGCATGCGGGACACTTTCAGATCGTTTGCAGTTCAGTAGATATAGGCGATCACTTAGAGGTCGCATATATTTTGCAACGAAATCCAATTTGACAAAAAAAATTGGATGTGGATCACTTCCGATTTGAACAGCAAACGTCGATGTATTTTATCAGTACTTGTGAACTGATAAAATACATTTTATCTAGTATTGTACCAATCTAGTATTGGTAGGAATAACAGCTCGCGGAGAGAAGGCAGACAAAATATATTTTTACAGTTTTAACACAAAAACGATAACTTCTCAATTCTAGAGAAGTTATCGTTTTTGCGTTAAAGGCCGAAGGGGATCTTTTTTTAGTATCTGGTCAAACTGGACGAAAATGTAAAACCACTCATCTCCATGGAGCAAAATATGTCTGTCACATAAAAATACCATCATGTTTCAGAATGTGTCCCGACTTCGATGCTGGCAAACGTACACTCTTCAGTGTGTTTTTCTCCAAACACAAACAGAACGGGTCTGTAATACTTCCTTCTCCAAATTAAAAAATGTGAAAATAAAGCAAACTGCACGTCTGCGTGGTTTTTAACCTATGAAGTTCCTTTGAGCCAGGGAGTCTCTGGCCTGCTTCCAGCCTGCGGGCCAAGCCAGGAGGACGGCGTTGTGTTTCATTCCCCCCAGTCCCGCTGACTGGATCAGAATGGAGAAACCGTCTCGCAGGCTGGACGACACAATCACGTGGGAGAAGCCCTTGGTCCGCTCCGTAGCCATGGCCGCTTTCATGTTCTGCGGGAGAAAATAAAATCCAGGTCAAGGATGGAGTGATCATCTGTGAGCATTATTTGTTACAGTACTTTTGCCAAGTATAACAATTACCTTTACTTATTTGTACTGAAATCGTTAAACACATTTCACACAGCGTGCTGAGTCTCTAAACTCAGAAACGTCAGCTCACCTTTCCACCCTAAGAGCAGACTATTAGCCATGATATTCAAAAGACAGAATGGATGCGTCTCTTCTTGCTCACTGTTGCCATGCGGATGAGGCAGAGTGGTGAATCGGGTTGAATTTAATGCAGGATTTGCATTCTGCCAGAATGCAAATTTCCCACTGCATTCACACGCAACATCTGTCACACATTTCCTCAAAACTGCATGTTGGGGTTAATGAGAGTAAGACTGAGGAGGAGGAAGTTTTTGGCCTCATTTAGTGGCTAAAAAAACAAACATGCTTTTGTACTTCGCTCTATTTCTAATTGACTTGGACGTGGAGTAGTTTTTGACAGATTGTTTACTGCTACAGGGAATGATAGAAGTACACATTTTCCTTGTTTTCCACATTTTTTCATATCACAACCCATCCATCCATCTTCTTACATAGTATGGTTGGGAGGGGTGCTGGCGCCGATCTCCAGGGAGACATTTTGGGCGAGAGGCGGGAGGTCACCTTGGACAGGTCGCCAGTGCATTGCAGTGATATTACAACTTCAATGTTTCAACGTTTTTTGTTTTTTTTTTAACAGCATTTTATACAAGAGACCAACAGAGAATAATTATGTAAAAACTTCAACTTTTTTTACAACAAAGAATCTGAACGATATATGAATTTGTATTCAGAACCATCTTTCCTGCAAACTGCCGTTTTAAGTGCTTTAAAGCTTGTAATTTTCTATTTGTCTTCCTTGCACTAAACTTCCTATTGTTTAACTTGTCACAGCACTAATAACTGCAGAAGCAAAGGGTGTTCTGTTTTTGTTTTGTTTTTTTTGTATATAATATGCACTTTCCAGAAGTTTCTCTTTCACTGTGCCAGTGTTTAGACTTTGGTTAATGTTTACAACTGCAATCTGTAACAATGACAGTAAACCCTGACCCTTCTGGTGGGATGCCATTTGTTCACCAATGTTCTCTAAACAAAAAGGCCGTCGCAGCACAGCTGATTTAGAATCGGACGAAATTATTTACTGGCAGGCAGTTTGTGAATAAGGCAACATCTGAAGACTCGTAGGTGTTCTTGATTTTATTTAGGGGTATCAGATTAAAAGGGGAATGGATACATTTCAGTTTTTAATGTTCATTAATAAAATATTCCAATCGAGCATGTCGATGCTTTGGGTTGTGATGTGACGAAATGTGGAGAAGTTCAAGGAGTTGGAATGGATTAGCAATTCAGTGTTACTTGCGTATAAAAAATAAAAAAAGGTCCAAATGGATACAAAAAAAATAAATAAATAAAAGTTTTTACATAAGAAGCCACAGCAAGCCAAACAGAAGAGGCACACCTGCTCTCCAGCGATGGCGTCCGCCTTGCGCGTTATGTACGTTCCCTCCAGGACCGAGCCGACGATGGTGAGTCCTTTACCGGCTTTAAGTTGTGAGGTGAAGGACAGGAGACGGGGATGCTTCACCTTCAGGTCAGAGTTCAGTTTGCACAACACCAACAGCTGTGGTCTGCAAGAAAAAAAAAAAGAAAAGAAATTTGTTGAGTAGAAGAGAAACACCGTAAACACATCTGTGCATTAAAGTTGGAGTGACTCCGTGTAGACGTAAGGAACGGCCACCTCCAGTTTTTGGTGTGCAGCGGCACTTCCTCCAGGCGAATGAGAGCATAGCGTGCTGCGTTTAAGGACAGCCCTCTGATCCCGTCGCCCCACTCCTTCACAGCCCTGCATTAAACAGGAAAGAATCAGCTCTCCACTCAAATGTTCATCTCTAAATTATTTTGATGTTGTAATGAACTGCACTTCACTAACTGCAGGACAATCTTAAATCTTAAAGACCCAAAATAAAGTGAAGGTCTATATTTTTATCCTGTCTTTTCAGGATATGTTCAGTCGGGCCTTAAAGAGGAAAAGGCTTCATTGTCAGAACAAAGCTCTCCCCGTCGTCCACTGGGACATCAAAAGTCATCACTGAATCCTTGGTTATAGCCATTTTAAAATAACATCTTGGTCTTGAACTTCTGAACTCACCCTCTGTATTCGATGTATTTGTAAATAAGGCCAGCGATCAAAATGGCACCTATGGCGTAATACCAGGAACAGATGAACATGAGGGAAAGACAGAGACTCATGCCTAAGAAGGACAAAGTCCTGCAAGAAAAAAAAAGTCAAAATTTATTACTTTCATAACGTTATGTCCTTTGCACTCTTTTTAATGTCAAAATCCTGAAGTTAACCGTGTGTTTAAGACAGATTTATCTACAGTTGTTTGGCTGTCAATATGACAAATCCAAAAAAACAAACAAACCTGAAACTAGAAGGTAAGAAAGGAAGAGGGCTCAGAGGATAAAGAAATGATTAGGGGAAACAAAGGATGGAACAAAACACATGTGAAATGCAAAAAGGAAGAATGACAGGAAGGGAAGGAAGCAGGAAAAAGGAGAAAAGGAAATACAAGAGTTGTACATAAATGGTGCATAAGAGGGAAAGGAGGAAATGAGAACACAATGGAAAAATGAAAGAAAGGAAACAATAAAGGCACAAGAGAAGGAAAGACGACGGAAGGGGGGAAGGAAACAAGAAGAGAAAGACAAGAAAAAATGCAACAGAGAAGAAAAGGAGACGATAAGCAGAAAGGAAGATTTGAGACAAAAAATATGGGGAGTAAAAGGAAGGAAAGACAAGAGGGGAGAAAAGAACTAAGATCTTTAGGAAGAAAGGATGTGAGGAAAGATGGCATTCAAAATGTTTTCCCACTGGGTGGAAACCCAGAACTCTGAGTTACTTCGTCTCTCACCAGTGGTAGAACTTAAAGCGCGGTCTCCAGTTGGGAGTCCGGAGCAGCGTCTGAACGGCACAGGCCAGGTTGACAAACAGGTAGCACATGAGAAAAAACCTAAAAGCACAAACCACACGGAGAGTTTAGTGATGCAAAGTACAGTGAGCAACACGGAAGGGAAGGTGGGGAGACTTCCAGCAGCGCACATGGAGAGGATGGGGGCCACACTGTCCAGAGAGGCAATGAGGATCCCAATCTCACAAATCCCAACCGTGAGCAGAAGAGCCCAGGTGGGCTCTCCGTTTCTCTTCCCATGACCAAAGACCTGAGAGAGACAGAAACACAGAAGACAAGAGATCTGATGAGGTTCCTAACAAAGTACTCTGTTGCTTCCAGGTCAAGGCTCTGTGGTATTGTGGAACATTTACTATTATTGGTGAACCAATTGCAGTTTTCTGGCCAATCAGTGATTACCAATCTTTAAAAACCCTGACCTGCAGATTTACATTTTGGCTGGTACCGATTTCTTTTGTACACAAGCGAGAAACGAGTACCAGTAACTTTCTAAAACAAGAGAGTTAGTGGGTTGGTAAGAGTGGGTGATTTTTTTAAATTTGATTTTATTTTTTTTAAACAAAAACACAGTGAGCTGCTGGTGGACGGTGCTGGCGTCCCTTCCATAGGACCTCTGGGGAAACCCTGTATCCATTTCTCAAGCAAAAACATATTTCTTGCAGCAGTTGATCATCGTCTCTGATGTATGACAGAAACTGAAAGCCGAATAGCATTTAAAAAAAAAATTTAAAAAGTACAAGGTATCTTCCTATCTCCAGATGGCCGGGCGGCATCAGGACTTTCCTAAGAAATCTGAGAGATTTGGTTGGTCAGCAATGTAGAATCAATTATGTGAAATAAATTTTAAAAAAATACGTGAAGATAGGGTTGGGGTTCTGGATCATCAACTACGAAAATCCTGCTAGGTGGAAAACTTGTAACCTTTATCAGAATCAGAATCTCTTCAAGTAAAACTCACACATCACCTACCTGCAGGAAGGGGATGATGCCGTCACGGGCGATGGCCTGCAGCAGACGGGGGGCGCCAGTCAAGCTCTGCAGCCCCGCGCCGCAGCAAGAGAAAAACGAGCCAATCACAATCACCCACGGGGACGGCCAGGCGAGAACACCAATCACTGGCATCGTTTTCACTGAGAAACCAAACCTGGAAGAAACCAGAACGTACTTTTGAGGTTTGCCTGGTCTTCATATTTTCTAATAGCACAACTGGATTTTAGCAAGGCAACCAACCTATAATAAATACTGCTTTGTACACTGGTTGCCTTTAACTTTTCCCTTTTCAAATCTACAAAAAGCACCAAATACATGCTGCAGCCAACACCATTTTTTCTGCACAATAGGATAAGGGTTATCTAAACGTTGTCTTACTTGTCTCTCAGCACCACTCCTTCGATACAGGCTCCAAACAAAAGAACAAAGGAGATATCTTATAGCGACATTAAGGAACTGTTACTGCCTGGTGGCTAACATATGGGCTCCACAGAACAAATGAGAATTACAGCAACGTCGAACGCAATCCATCAACATCAGCAGCAGAAACTCATGCAGAGGATACAGAGGAAAGACGTGGTGAGAATTGCCAAAATAGTTCCCACTGGGATGGATCGCTGAGCGTCTCTAAGATCACCAGATCGGTTTGAACCAGCCATGATCCCTAAAAGGAGGACATAATAAATGTACATGTATCAGAAGAAAGTCCATTTGAATGATTCTACATTCAAGATATCATATTTCCCTTATTAATTATCCTTTTCGACAACTGAGCCTGAACTGATACCTGTGACAGAAGGGAAGTAAATCCCGACTAACAACGTGAAGTATGTGGTGATGTCGTTGATGACATAGTACTGATCTTTGCTTCCAGCTTTGACTGAAGGCGATCTGGGGGAGACTTTCTTCTCTATGATCATGTTGGCGTCATCATAGTTGCTCCACAAGTTCTCTAATGAGCAAGCAAAGAGAAGAACAATCAGTAGCACTGAAAACTTCAGCCGATATTATTTATTATTTGGTATCGACAATCAGATAAGAGAATATTTGGTTTTTTAGTCTCTCTTTCTCACCTTTGATGACGTCACTCCGAAGCCCAGGTATGGCCACAATTTCACTCATGTTGTTGGATTCAAAGAAATCGCAGGTCGAGTTGAGGCCGCAGAAAAGGTTCGTCACCAGTTCCGTCTTTTCGCATTTATCAAACATTTCGTTTTTCAGAGCGCGATTCCCCAACATACAAACGCTGCGAAGAAGAAATGGCAGATTGTAGTGCAGCCGATGGAGCCCGGGTTCTTGATGTCAGGAATCTTTCTATGTCAAGCCAGCTTTTAACAAAACACTGGCTTTGAAAGGTTTTAGGAGAAGCACAATCTCAATAAGTACCAGTTAGTGTTACCACGTTGTATTGCACTTGTAATAATTTATATCTCCTTTAATCTTTTGCACACACAGTGCTATCAATATTTAGTAAGGTATTTGCTATAGTGAATGCATAACATGCTTACATACATTTTGTTATTGAAGCTTAGGAGCATAAGCGCTTGGTGAAGTCATAATAAATATCTTTCCCAGAGTCAGAATCAGACTTTGTATGCAAATGAAAATCCAGCCAATAGTATCCGTTATTGGTTTCTTGCGTTTGTCTTGCAAATAATTAGTGCCAACATTTCTGTGAGGACCAGTAAAACAATAAGTCGTTTAACTGACATTTTTACATTGACAAGCTCACATCTGGTCAGCGAAAGAGATTTCTCACAACCAGCACACAATTTACAAGTACAATCGTTTCCATTTTTATTCTTTGGGGCACTCACTTAAACGCTGGTGGCTCGATCAACGTCTTGGCGGCTCCCGCATACGTGGCCATGATGGAGAGGGCCACGCAGGAAAGAAACACTAAAGCCAGTTTGTTCACATAGCTGCAGACAGAAAAGAACAAGTGCTGAAAAAGTGCCCTTGGATGATCGTTTCCGTGCTTTTACGGCCGCGGACACTCACTTCACCCCAACAAACACGACTAGAGCCATCAGGAGGAGGCAGCACGTCCCGTAGATACGCATGTCGTTTTCGTCTAACACTTTCATCGCATCAAAAGGAACGATGTACATCTGGGAGCAGACGAGGGGGGAAAAACAAACAAAAAACAGAGCCAATGAATCGCAAAGCCGCAGCTGATGACTGCAGATGAAGCTGCCACTGCGGGCGGATCTACCAGCAGGATCTCTATGGTGCCCAGTATGTACAGTGATCCAGCGAAGGTGGTTCCCAAGTAGAAACAAAGACCCACTGCTCCTCCGAATTCTGGTCCCAGCGACCTGGAGATCATGTAGTACGAGCCGCCAGCTACAAAGAGACGAAATTCACAGATATGTTTATGATAGTCGGCAAAAAAAAAGACGATGGAGGTAAAATTGTTTTAAAAATGCTCCCTTGATCGGACCGTCTGTCACAGACACGTTGTCATGATCGGTGTCTGATGGCGCGTGTGTGCGCTAGCTAATGCTAATTTAAGAGTCACAGAATGATGAGCTGTACTTTATTTTGTTCTCCAAGCCTGTTTTAAAGCTTAAACAGGTAATTAGAATTGATTTTAAAAAAAATGTAAAAGCATTTTCAAAAACTTGGCGCTCTAACCGGCTGATACTGTAAACCCGCTTTCTCAGTTACATTTTCTTATTTCATGTTTGATAAGTGATGTAACGTTTTCTTCTCAACTTCCATTTCTCAAATAATCGATTAGTTATTGATTCTGGTAGAGAATAGATCCAGTACTCCAATTTCAGTTCTGTAAATCTGAAATCTTTTATCCAATTAAAGTTAAAGAATTGAGGCTTCAAATAAATATTCATGAAGGCAGATTAATTTTATTCAATGATTTTAAGAATGTTAATAAAAAAATTTGAATAGACTAATCAATTAACACCGGATGTTTCCTTATATCCCATCAGCTACCCAGAAAGAAACATCCCAAATAGAAATATTTTCAAAAATACCACCCTAATTTATTATCCAACATATCTCGAATCACTATATTCGAATCGTTTCAGTGACTGCTACAACAAATGTTTCGCTATGTGACTTAAGTATCATGTATTTGCAGTGTTTTTTTTACACTTCAAGATTTATATTATCCTTACGTATTCCAAAAGCCACAAATGTAAATAATTTTCAGTGTAGCTGCAAATCCCAGAAATTGATCGTGGCAGAAAAGGATGTAATATCAAATGTCTGAAAAAGACGTGGATTCAATCTACCTGGTACAACTCCGTTAGTTGCTATGGCACTCATTGAGATGGCGGTGAGTAAAGTCTGAAGGACAGAAGACAGATGTTTAGATGTAAACAAAACAAAAATATGATCAAGTTCACCAGTAACTCAAGGTCAGACATTTTACCACCATATGCAGAACAGAAATGTGACAAGAACAGCTAAGGATTTAAATTAAGAGTACTGTTGATGCTGATAAGAAGACAAGATGAGCTTTACTAACATATTTACGCGATTCCAGAGATGAGCAGAACCGACATGTTCTTCTATAATTGCAGAGGCAAGTTATAACTGTAAAAAGCTGCTTTCATCAATTCACAGCATTAAGCCTGTCACAATAAGCAATTAATCAATCAACTGATCACATGATAAATAAATTGATTTAAGCTTGTTTTTTTAACTTCGGTTTGAGTTTTAGTCTTTTCGTTATTGTGGGGTTTGTTGGGTGGTATTTAAAAGATCTTTCAGCTCCAGTGTTGTATTCTTTACAAATTAAAATGTAATGGTCTTTGAGAAGGCAGACTTGTATTATTATGGCATTATTGATATAAAGACTTAAAAATGATCTCAAAACAACACAATTTATTGTCCAGCAAAATCTGTTGCACAATTATACACATAAAGTTACTGCCTGGGTGAGTGTGAGCTAAACGCATGTCTCTTTGATGTAAATCTTTAAAAAATTGGACTAAGAACTCCAAATTTTTAATTCCATCCTCAGATCATAATTAAGAATGGCATAAAAGTCACGTTGCAATAGAAATAAAAACAAAACATTTGGGGTGATTTAGAGTTTCTTCAGTTTTAGACAACACATGCCCCCCCTCTTTGGAAGTGGCTGATTTTTTATACATGTTATTACTTTTAAAATGTGGTCACATCAAAGAAGTGTACATTAACCATGCTTTAAAGCTTAGTGACTATCCTTGATGTGCCAAAAGCAGCTCCGCTGATTTAAGGAAGCATCAGAAGCATGGGGTGTTTATACTGATGTTGTGTTCACATTGCATCACGAGTCCCGCTCAAGTTTATTTCACACTTTTCAAACACTCAGTGCTCTGTTTGGCCATCTGCAGCTGCTGGATTACAGGACTTTAAAAAAAGAAAAAGAAAAAAACCCCACAAACTTTCTGTACTCTTTGTGAGGAATTCTTCTGAGCCCAGCCGTGAACTCAACGCAGGCGTTCGGTGTACATGAGGCTTGGCCTCAAACACGTGACGGTCAGCGAGTTGGACTTTATGGAATGATGCAAGCGGGGCACCCCAAAAAAGGATTCTGAGAAACTCACACAGACGCAGCACATGGAAACGATGGCTAACGATTCTAGGATCCCTGCTGTGCCTACGATCCAGGTCAGGCGGAGGAAGAGGATGACGCCTAAAATGTTCTGCATGCAGGGGAGATAGACCCCAATGAAAGTGCCCATCTGAGGAACCTGGAGACAGAAACACATACAAACACGGGAATGTCATGATTGCACTAAAGATACTCATCTGGTTCCTTCATTATACTGGATTCTCCATGGCATGGATTTATCGATTTGGGAGCTTTTTCCCGTGGTACCGACATGAACGGTCCTCTATTCAAATTCAAATTCAGAAATACTTTATTGATCCCACATCGTAGCGAGTTATTTCTTGGGGAGTTACCTCATTTGAACATCTGCCGAGTAAATCAGACCCAGAATATGGACGCCGTGACAACAATGTCCATATTCACACCATTGACACATTTTGGGAAGCGATTTGGAAAACTGTTCCTGGCCCTTAAGGTAGTCATTAAAAAGGGCAGCTAAACTCATTGCAAACTATATTTCACTAGAAGACTGATTCCTGTATTTGTAAATATTGGGTATTGGCCAACAGGTAGACAGTAAGTCTTATAAGTAAATATGGGCTCAGTGGAGGTTCCCTGGTCTGAGTTTAATCATTTAATTCCAACAGGTTCGCCGTGAGAGGGTGAGTAATCTATGATCTTTAGTTTACTAATATTTTTTTTAAAGCTAATCTTTTAAAGTAGAAGAAACAGTTTTCAAATCCCAAAGTAGAGCAAGAGTACAAGGATCGGTAAACTTTATATCAAGGAAAATTCTCTGAAGTAGAACCGTTTGTCTTTCTGCAGTGCAGCCAACTTTACTCTGTTCTGAAGGACGTTTATCCATTAACTACAAGACCTTCCAGGGTCATAGCACATTTCCTCCAAGCCATCTTTCAACACTTCTGTATTCTCTCTTCATCAAAGCAATAAACTTGGTTTGACATATTTAAGCATTTTTTGTGTTCTAATCCAAAAGCTACTTGCACAGCGGCTAAAAAAACCAAAACATAAAAAGTTTATTCATGACAGGTTTGGGATGAGCAGCACATCATCTGTGATTATGGTGCAACACTGGACCACTATACATTGCATAAAACCTAATGTTTTAATAGACGTCAACCAAAATTTTACTTTAAATTTGAATTATAAAAAAAGCTCTCAAATCTATTTAATGCGTTTTATTTTTTTTGTTTCCAGTTCCTTTCTGGTTATTGATATTTTCATCAGCTTCTTCACTCAATAACTTAAAAGTGACATTACTGCAAGCTAAATGAATGAGTGATTAAACACACAAATTACAACAGTAAAGACCTTTTAAAAATCAATTCCCTTTAAATCTGTGGGATCGCTGTAAGGCACCAGTTTCTCTCACAGACAGGGAATTTCTCACAGGAGTAGCTTCTTAAATTCAAACTACATAAAAAAATAAAAATAAAGTTAGTCGATGCTCGTAAACACTCACAGCATGAAAAATAAAAAAAGCTCAGGAGGATGACTTTTGTGCTCCAACAAGTAAAATATAACCTTTTGGCAATGCGTTTATGACAAGTCTTATGAAGTGAAAGGCTACCATAAAAGAACACACCTCGTTCCTTTAGCACAACTCCATTAGTTCCTTTTGGTTATGGTTCTGTGTTGTAATGAAGCCAGATCAAAGTCTACTCCTGACAGAAACAGACGGTAAGATGCAATTCTAGAATCACTTGGAAGCAAGACTTCATGTTTATACTGTTGGGTGGGTATGACCGGGTCCACTGTAATCTAAATGTGACTTTACTGGGTTAGCAACTCGTTCACTTTAACGACGGAAACTTCTCGGTACTAAGAATCTCCGTACCATGACAGCAACCCTCCTGACCCCATCTTCAGCCTCCTCGTGCTCACGTACGCCCTGGGTGAGGTTGGTGTAGTTGGCCAACTTGTTGAGAAGAGACGCCACCATGGGGGTGCTGTCCATTTCCTCCTGAAGGCGAACAGATCAACGTGTGAGAGCAGAGCTGAAACAAATCCAACCTCTGAGAAATCAAACGCCAGAGCATCGGTTACCTCGTACAGGGCCATGTTTTTGCCTTCATAGCTGCAGTCCTCGTTACTGCTTGAGTTAAGGAATGGAGTGGACTCTTGGTGACTTTCATCTATCAGAAACATTCAAAAAGAAAAAGAAAAAAAACAGCATGAGACGCTGACAAACTAACAAGAAGCAAGACAGGCAACAGAAGAACAAGCTGTAAGTTGTGTCCTACTTACATTGGTACCTGTATTGGCATTGACATTGGTTGTGGTATATCTATTGATTTTCAGCTCTGAGTGGCAATCTTTACCTACACTTCTCTATATATCTCAGTTCTTGGAATCTTGTTTTTTCTATTTACGCGTTTCCCTGTTGCTTGTGTGTTCTGATCTCATCTTTTTGGTCTGGATCTTGATCCATTATTATGCTGGGCTGCATCCCTGGTTTGCTTACATTTCTGTTTGCTTGATTCCCAGGTTGTCTTACATTATGTCAGCCATTTTGGTCCCTCACAGCTGCAGCCAGTTCAGCAACTAACTCTCCAGCTCAGATCTTTCAGTCGGTGTCTGTGTCAGAAACCTTCAGCATGTCCACTTGGGCCTTGTGCTTTTTTTTTCTTGAATAAAAGATGACATTTTCCAACCGCATCTCTCTTGTCTCTTCTTTGCATTTGTGTCCTATTCTACACTGTTTTACGAATTTTTCTGACCTAGAATAAATGTAAAAAAAAAAACAGGATTAGGGTACTATGGACCCATGCACGGATACTCTTACGGCCATTACAAGTTCGAGTTGACCTTTGCTGCATGTCTTACTCCACTATTCAACCAACTTTCCTATCAACTCACTGTCAAAGGCACTCTGGGTCCAAAAGAATCCTTTAAAATACGGAATAAAAAAAAAATATCAGACTAAAGCAGTGCCTGCATTGCAACAGAAGAATCATAATCCTTCCATCTCCTATTTTCATCCCACCATTACTTGTGAATAAGACACAAAGATATTCAGGTTTCTTTCCTGTTACACAGAAAATTGTTACAACCTTTTCTTTTGCAAGCTAGTGCAAAAACTAGAATGGCCCCTTTGCTTAATGGGAGACTTTTAATAAGATCTGACAAAAAAACAATGATAAATTTGGTTATCATTGGTTTATCACTTTAGCGTTCTAAAACACTAAAGTAACATTTCAAAGACAAAAAACAACCAAACTGTTTTAAATTGTCATGTTTTTAGTATCCTGGGTGATAGAAAAGGTTAACCAAAAGAGTAAATACAATTACAGTAATCCATCTTTAAACATTGATCTATATCCATGACAGTGTAAAATAGCAGTTCAAAAGCAATTTTAAACACTGCATTTGATGGATCTCAGTGTCAGTAATTTGCAATTACATGGTGTGCGACTATCTGAAGAGCTTCTGGCGCCAGATTTCTTCAAAACAGCACAGCTTCATCTTTTGTCTCTTGTTCCAGCGGTCTCACACTGTTCAATTTGGTAAATTATCTGGGTCACACTGTCACCAGTTCTTCTTTATGCATCCATGCAGCTCTTCATTATAGATCAGGGACTGAAAACCGAGCCGTGAACAAAAACCTGTCCTGGTGATTTCTGAGAGACCCTGCTGGATGCAGTAATAAGACAAATAAGAGTGTTTTTGTTTTTTTCAATTATTGCTACATTTTTATTTTTTTATTTTTATTTTTTTTTACTCTAGTCTGGTCAAATGTTACTGAGGTTTGTGCATTTTTCTGCTACTTTTATTTGATCCATACCACAACTATCCTAGATTAAAGTTTTTAGGTGATTTCTCAGGTCTGAAATTCTCACCAGGTGATTTTTTTTATGTGCACTGAGATTTCTACAGTGAAGCTCCTTTCTTTATATATACATATATATTTTTATTTTTTTATTTTCCATAAATATGCTTTCCAACACTACACTGTGCTTATTGCATCTTCTTTCCTTTATAATAAGCAGCATGCTTACTTCTGCCGTATATGTTACGCAACATGTAAGAAACATGCTACTTACGTAAGTAACATATTGCGAATTTAGAAATAACTTCTAAATATTTACGTATTTAGAAAATTGTGTTCTATGTTTAGTATTAGGCATCTAATCTTACCTTAAAGAGACTTTAATAAAGAAAAAGAAAAAAAGCTAACAAGATATTGGGTATAAAATTTAGAAACTAAAAATAACTCAAGGAACACGGGCCAAATCACCTCTAGGTTTATACAAAAACTATTAAATGCTTTCACATAACTTATTTAACCTATATAGCAAATAATTTAAAACAAGGTCAATTATAGTCACTCAGTCACTCGCCGTTTTTCACTGCGCGTAACGGAAACCCTGTAAATTCTAGACACTAACAGGAACCATAGAATTGCACAAAAATCCTTGAGGGACGGCGGAGTCCCTACTCGAAATTCAATGAAAGAGTTGTACGGGGCCTGGTGCCGGAAGCCCTTTGAAAGGCTGTTTACATCGTTTTAAACTGTGTGATTGTGAGCGTGAGTGGGAATAAAAATAGCAACAGGTATTTTGTTCCATATAACACAGTAGGAGTGTAACAGGTAAACATTTTATGGATGCAAAAGCAAGAACCCCCCCCAACTTGATGACTTTGTGTTTCTGTGTTTAAATTAATGTAAAGCACTTTGAAACGCCTTGCTGCTGAAATGTGCTATACTAATAAAATTTGAGTAGATTTTATAGTCACTACATGTTAATATTTCCACATGACCAACTGCAGGTTATTTATACAATCAATTCATCAAGTTCACGTACAATGCAGGATTCCCTTAAAGTCAACTGTTTAGTATTGTAACCATCCTTGGATGTAGCATCCTCTACGCTGGCTTTTTCCTTTTGTATTCCGCTTCCAGAAAATGAAATGACTGAATCGGTAGATCTGGAAACCAGAAGTCATTTAAATGTACAAAACATACAAGCCTTAAATTTCAGTAAAAGAAACACACAATGTTTTTGTATACAACCAAACCGAAATTTCCCATAGGCTCGGAGAACTTTTCTAAATCTAAAACTCCAGTAAAGGACAAACATAGATTGATTTTCTAATGTCAGCAGATTGCAGTGAATTAAATGGGAGGAGAAAAAATAA
This sequence comes from Gambusia affinis, assembly GCF_019740435.1. Lineage (NCBI taxonomy): Eukaryota > Metazoa > Chordata > Actinopteri > Cyprinodontiformes > Poeciliidae > Gambusia > Gambusia affinis. The sequence goes on from NC_057879.1 coordinate 6,228,542, forward strand.
CCCTATAGTTTGTGGCTGTGTGCCTATTGTGGAGCCATGATGTGAAATACGCTGGAGTCACACAGGTGTAAGTGTGAATGTAGCAAAGGAATGGCAGGAAGGAGGCGGGGCCAAAGAGGTTGGCGACATGTTACAGTCATAACAATAACTGAGCAATAAATCCGTCGTAACCTTCTGAACCGTAATCAAATCAATTTCAGTACCTCAAACACACTCCATGAGTGAGGAGGTTCAATATGTCTAAAACCTTCATTGACATCCTGATTTCTTTCCCCTCTCTCTTTAGACTAAGCGTTGGAGTTTATGTAAATAGACTTCCATCCATCCATCCATCCATTTTCTTACACCCTTCTTCCCTAATGGGGTCAGGAGGGTTGCTGGTTCCAATCTCCAGCTACGTCCCGGGCGAGAGGCGGGTTCACCCTGGACAGGTCGCCAGTCTGTCGCAGGGCAACACAAAGACATACAAGACAAACAACACACTCACACCTAGGGAGAATTTAGAGAAACCAATTAACCTGACAGTCATTGTTTTTGGACTGTGGGAGGAACCCGGAGAACCCGGAGAGAACCCACCATGCGCAGGGAGAACATGCAAACTCCATGTAGAAAGACCCTGGGCCGGGAATCGAACCCAGGACCTTCTTGCTGCAAGGCAACAGCTCTACCAACTGCGCCACTGTGCAGCCCGTAAATAGACTTTAAGAGAACAAATCTTCTCTAAACATTGCATCAATTTCCAGTCACTTGGTAGAACAGGCAGAAAGTGGGTCAGAACGAAACCTGATCTAAGCAGTACCCTGTTAGAAAATGATGGTGCTGAGATGGTGTTTATACAGTTAGCATCTTGCCTAATCAGCACTTGGCACTGGAGACTGAGGGTGTGAATGTTAGTGCACAGGCTGAGACTTCTTCCCCCACCAGCATGGCATGCAGTAGAAAGTAAGAACCACATCCCATGAGTCAAGAAAATCACTAGCTTTTGATTGGACCAAATTCTAAATTATCCTTCAAAAAAAAAAAAAAATTTATTTGGATTTTTTTTTTTAAAGTGTCATAATCCTCTGATTTCATGATGAAATTTAGATTACAAGTATATGTATTTTATATTTCCACTTGAGAATTTGAGTGTTTAAAATCAACTCGGTCGTCTGTTTTGTTTAAAAACCTTTGGTTATGCATTGTTAGTGCATATTTTTTTGCTTTGGTGACAAAAGATTGATTACTTTGTTCTACTATGTATACTGCAATTTCTACTCTTTTTTTATTTTTTTTAGGAACTTGCATTCATCAGCTGCTGAAACAGGTGCAGCAAGAAAACAAAGTTGGTCTTTTGTTTTCAGTCAACATAATACAGAACAAAACAAAATGGCTGTATTAGACATGCAGTCCCAGACAAGATGGAAAAATTAATTAATGTCATAGTCCTATTTTCTTTTAATAACGAGGATCCATCTAAAAATATAGTATGAGTTTAAAGAGTAGGAGTTCATAAGTTTCTTACTTATCGTTGTCCAAAAATATGTGTATTTTGCGTTCCATGTTAAAGTGTGATTTTGTACTTCTATCATGTTCGAAATAAATAAAAATAGTTTTGAAATTGTGTCTAATAGCATTTTGCTGATTCGTACACACCCTGAAACATGGACACGAATGACAGAGGAGCTGCCAGGCAAGCTAGTCAGCATAAAACAATGAGCAGAGAACAACTCAGTCTGTCACTTGACCTCCACTGACTGGTAATACCAGTTTCCTTTATTCTGTGGACTTCTTGAATGACAGTTTCAGTGTTACAGTGCCTTGTGGTGACATTCATGTCCCCTGAACTTCACATATTTTGAAACTGCAGCCACTTTATTACCTCCAGCAGAACCCTCCCACCATGTTTTTGTTGTTGTTGCAGCTTTCTACCAGGATCTCTCTATATTGACCTCTATCTTCACATCAACCTTGACTAATTGCCCCTAAAAATATTGAAAAGATTCCCTACGGAACTATAGTGTGACATTTCCACTATCTATATCATTTTGCTTTTTAACCCATCCATCCATGCCCACTTCACTGTTGCAGGGAGATGGTACCTGTTGTTAGCAGTCAATGAGTGAGAGGCCGGGTGCAGCCTGGATAGGTTCCCATACATACTGCCTGCAGCTGAGGAGGTTTATTTTTGATCTCATCTTATCGGAGCACCTTCATTGCTCCAAAGCTTGAGATATTGTTTTATAACATATCCCTGCGGGCTGCACAGTGGCGCAGTTGGTAGAGCTGTTGCCTTGCAGAAAGAAGGTCCTGGGTTCGATTCCCGGTCCGGGGTCTTTCTGCATGGAGTTTGCATGTTCTCCCTGTGCATCGTGGGTTCTCTCCGGGTTCTCCGGCTTCCTCCCACAGTCCAAAAACATGACTGTCAGGTTAACTGGTCTCTCTAAACTCTCCCTATGTGTGAGTGTGTGTGTGCATGGTTGTGTGTCCTGTATGTCTCTGTGTTGCCCTGCGACAGACTGGCGACCTGTCCAGGGTGAACCCGCCTCTCGCTCGGAACGTAGCTGGAGTGGAACCAGCAACCCTCCTGACCCCATTAGGGACAAGGGGTGAATAGAAAATGAATGAATGAATGAATGAATGAATGAATGAATGGATGGATGGATGGATGGATGGATGGATGGATGGATGGACGGACGGACATATCTCTAACAGATCCCCAGCTGGACCCTTGAATGCATTTGCTTCCAATAGATTTCATTTATGGATGTCAGTGTAAAGGGGGGGATGAAAGCAAAAACAATGCAGGCTAGACTTTTCATATTTATATTTGCAAGCAACATGCACGATTTGCCTTGCACTACATTATGTTGGCCTATGGACATCCCAATAAAATACACTGAAGTTCATGGTTCGTGACAAACTGCACATGTTCTCATGTTGGGTTACATTCTCTGGGGATCTAATCATTTCGGCTTTTGTCAGGTTATTTGTTTACACGACAGGAAGTTTTGTAGCAAACTCTGTTGTACAGGAAAAGCATTTGAAGCTCATGAACGGAGAAAAAAAAAGATCTACGTAGGTTAAACGTGTTTTATGAAAATTGCTTATGAAACTTCTTTCATGAAACTTTCATGGTAGTTTAAAGCTTGTGACAAAGCTAAAACAATCACTTAGGACTGCAATAACCAAACACATGGGCCCTCCGCACAGCCACATCATCCAAGCTCAGCGCAAGTTCCAGCTGGTTGAGCTCTTTAAACTCTTTCCTCTGTGTGTAAAGCATGTGCATGTTATGGCTTGTGTTCGCCAATGTCGGAGGCTTTCCGTTTGTTTATCCTAACTCACAGAATCACTCTCTAACTTTATCATACGTGCACATTTTGTCTTTTCTTATCTCGGCACATCCTGGGAGGGATGACTCTTCTGTTTCAGCAGAACCATCTTTCAGTTTAGTTTAACACCAAGCAGGTATGTCGTCATACCAGGAAGATAGAGCACATGACACCAGTTTTAAAGTCCCTCCACTGGCTCCCTGTCGCTCAAAGAATAGACTTTAAAATACTGTTGTTAGTTTATAAATCACTGAATGGTTTAGCACCACAATACATTAAAGATTTGCTGAACTCTCAGGTTCTGGTTCTGGTTCTGCTCTGCCTCCAGAACCAGAACCAAACGAGGAGAAGCAGCATTCAGCTTCTATGCACCAAAAATCTGGAACAAACTTCCAGAAAACTGTAAAACAGCTGAAACACTGACTTCCTTTAAATCTCGACTAAAAACCCACTTGTTTAGAGTTGTATTCGAAACGTAATCAATTGCAAATTTATTGACAGAATCTGACTTAATGTTGTGTTTTTATTGTTGATTCTATGTTGCATTGTGTTTGATTTGATGTAAAGCACTTTGAAATGCCTTGCTGCTGAAATCTGCTATACAAATAAAATTTGATTTGATTTTTGATTTTTACCTGGCTCGGGCTCCGGGGAGTTAACATCCCCCGCTTCCTGGAAGACGTTGTCCAGGCTGATTGGCCTGCTGTTTCCAGCTGCAGCTCCACTGTTGCTGCCGTCCCCCACGTCCTCAACTTTTACCACAGTGAAGTTTGTGGGCATCGTGGTTCCTCTGTCAGGTGTCCGAGGATTACAAAAAAAAAAAGAAAGAAAAAAAAGAAGAAGAAGAAAGGAAGTGGGCAGAGGCTTGATGGAAGACACCTCTGCCACAAAGGATGATTTCCAAAGAGAGTCCAGAACCCTTCCGGGGAGCCGGTGAAAAGAGTTAAATCTCCAGTGTCACCACAACATGGCAAATATTCCAAAACCTTCTATTTGGAAACGTCCTCTAAACTAGGAGGCGAAAGTCTTGCTTCCTGCCCATCAGACAGACCAAAGTCCTCCACTGTAGTGTCGTAACTCCTTGTTGTTTTCCCTCCCTTTTCCCCCCGCTCCCTGAAGACCTAAAATTGCCCCATGTGACCATCTATTTACCATTTGAACAGCGCCCTGACATGCAGAGAGCACTGGAGCTCCTCCCTCCACTCCAGCCGTCTTCTCTCTGTCTCTCACACCTTTGGAATGCCAAAAACCACAAAGTCTGACTCCACTGTGACTCTATAAGAGCCAAACAAGTCAACAGTTCATAGGAGAGTGACAGAAATCCCTCTCAGAGAGAAAAAACACAAGTGAAAACGTTGCTTCTCCAATCCAGATGCTTTGCTTTATACGTTTTTCCTCTACCTTCGGACTAACAAATTTCTTCTTGACTTCTGTCTTGTTGGGGAAAAAAAAGAAAAAAAAAAGAAAAATGGGTGTTAACTTTTCCAGTGCATTCTGGGTAATAGTGAAGAGCTACTGTTCACCGTAGAGAGACTTTCTCATGCCAATGCACAACTATAGCCTTAAAGGAAACACCTTGAGAGGAACAAGAACCTTTCTTTGCATTAATAGCACCGGTGTAGATTACAATGGACAAGCCACGAGGGAAAATGAGGTTGAGAAACAATGGACAACAGTAAACATGAAGTATTTTTACTTTGTGAGACTCATCTCTGCAGTGGCACTTTTTTTCCCTTGCAGCTTACGTATTTTGTCGTGCTGGACACAGTGTTATTTAGAGCAACGAGGGCATTAAAAAGTGATCATGACTTACATAACAAAGCTTGTACTTTCCACTCTAGAAAAAAAAATCCTCATTTGGCTTTTTTTGTTGTTTTTTTGTAATGTGTTTTACAAAATCGTCTAATAAAAGAGAATTGTTTTTGTTTTTTTTGTTTTTTGTTTAAAACAGTGTTTAGTTGCCACATATGCTTTATTTCTGTGGCGTTCATTTTAATCTTTTGATTACTTGGACTCCCTGGAAGATTAACTTGATATTGTTTATCACACACTGCAAAGAAAAGTCTAACCAAGTCTTTTTTTTTTGTCAAGTTTCTATTGGGAATATCTTAAAAACTTGAAATATGACAAAACAAACTTATAAGTACCTTTTCCGCAAGAAACAGGCAATTGGTTTAAGTCAATTATTTTATATTGTTGAAAAAAGAGCTAGTTCTATTGGCAAATATTTTCACTTGTAACAAGGCATTTTTACCAGAAAATAAGTAAAATAATCTGCCAGTGAATGTAGTACTTTTTCATCAATATTAATAAATTATTTACTATATTATTTACAAGTTTCTATGTCTGAAAGTTATTTGTAAGTTAGAAAACTTGAAATAAGACAAAACTAAGACATTTCCACTAGAAACTTGACAAAAATACTTGATAAGACAGTTTGGGTTTTTTTTTTGGAGTGTATTCTTGCATTAATTTACATAATGAATTGGACATTCTTTCCATTGCAATTCAACAGAAAACCATAACTCTGCAATGTTGCAGCAGATGTGTGTGCAGCCTGGATGATGCACACTAAAACTGAAACTAAACTGCAAAATCTGTCTGTATAATTCAATAACATAAGCTATATTAGCCCCAGTGTCACCTTATTCACGTCATCATTCGGTGTCTATAGATCAAATGTTTGTATCTCTTATTACCTGTAACTAATCAGTAAAATTAAGGAGAAGAAGGTTAAACAATTTGGCCAGGACAGAAATGGAAAATCTCCTTTTCACTCTTATTATCATTACCCTTGACTATCCATCCATTGACTACATAAGCAAGGTCATAGCAGGGGCTGGAGCCTAACTCCAGAGGTCATTTGGTGGTGGTACGGGAGCCGCCAGACTTGCCGGTCCATCACAGTATCCGAAAATGTTTTACTGAATGGATTTCATTTTTCTGTCTCCCCATCTTGTAGCTGCCTTGCGTTTCAGTCAGGTGTTGGTTTGGAGGTTTTAAACAAGGTTCCAAGTTATTAGTAGTAGTTCACTTACCTTTTTTAGAAAGACACCATGCCACCACGAGCTTGTTGAAAATGTCAACATGGCCTGAGGTGGCGGAAACTAAAAGCTAGTTTGAGCTACTTCTGTGTTTCCACTCGGCGTTACTATTGGCTAAGCCTGCTGGGATAATTGTTAACTACAAAACTCTTGATGCTGCTGCACAACTAAGAGACCTTAGTTACCTAAACAAGAATCACAAAACAGAAGCAAAGAATTGGAAAATTCATTGTGAATTAATGTATTAAGCAAAATATTAGATTTATGGGATTCCCTCTCAGTTTGCCTGAGTTTAATTTTATGTAATGTAGTTTACGTAGCCTGCAGACGAAATGTCTGTCAACGGAAAAATGAAAACCGATTGTCTCAAATATCTGGACACAAAGGAGCTTTATAATGGTATGAGGAACTTCAACAAAAGGTTCCCATTTTCAACAGGAACTACGTGGTTATAGATGACTTCCTTTAGTTGTTTTACACTCAAAACATCTGTTTTGACACAAAACGTCAAAACTCCTGCAGTTTTTCCCACTTTTCTGTAGGTTTTTGCGAAAGCAGTCTCCAATGTGGCCTTTTAGTTATGTATATATCATAAATCTTTAAGGTCAGTCAAATAACTGCTCGGTTATCAACAGCAGAGGGAGCTGTCCATCTACAGCAGCCAAACTTGATTAAATTAAAACACCAGAAACCAAACAGATGCCAGATAAATGTCAAATTTACAGCAAACTATATTAAAAACCTAGAATCAAAGGGTAGAAGAATGAATGCAAATAAGCTTTACTTAAATCAGAAGGTAAGAAGTAACAAAGTCTTCTCTCCAGGGTAGAAACAGTTTTAGCTCAAAATACAAGAATGTGTGCCGTCTAAAGATGTGTGTTTTGAAAGCAGCAGAAGTTCATATATCTTTGCTTTGCTGAAAAATACCAAACATTCCTCCACCTCATTAGCGTTTTATCACTTGGCCCACGACTGAAATACCACAACTTCTCATTCCTGGACAAAACTGCCATTTTATCCTCCTCAGGTGGCTTTAGAGTGAATCTTAGAAAAAAAGAAGAAAAAAGTAAAAAGGAGCGAGGTGGAGGTGAAATCAAATCCCTTTAGCAAACAGCAAAAAGGTCAGTGCTGACGCAGGCCGGGGAACAGGGCGCCCTCCCTCCAGACTGTATTCTTAAGTGGCTATAGATGCTATTTGTAGCATTTTACCTGTTTACCGACTCCCCCCACTCCAAAACCAGGTAGCTGCGCAAACACGCTGGAGGGTTTGGACGACGTCTCGTGTCATCACTCCTGGGATAAATTTCAACTGAGTCGCTGCTGTGCCAGACCGCAAAACGCAATATCGGGAGCACCAAGTCTCCTGTGCATCAGGGCATGTTTATTTCAGGGCGTTCAAGGAGATTTAAAGCAGGAATCCGTTAAGCAATGCATCACTTCTACAATGGCCAAACTCTCTTAAAGGTTTGTTCGCTAGAAAAATGTTACCCTGGACATCTCCAGATATTTTATCAATGGCTACTTTATCAAGTATGTCAGTTCAATTACTTGCTGAGTAATTGAACTAGGAAGTAGTCCTGCAAGGACTAGCAGCTGTGGGAAACTGCTTTACCTATTTAAATGACATGCTTTATTTAATAGGGAGGAAAACATAATGATAAATGTGAAGGATGTGGAGAGAAAGAAAATGTTGAACACGTATTGATGAACTGTAAAACATTTGGACCTGAAAGGGAGAAATTGAGAAGAATGGTTGGAAGGACAGGTCAAGAACAGAGACTTAAAGGAACATTGGGAAATGAAGGAAACATAATGGATATTTACAGATTAAGGAAAGCATCATTTATTTACCTTCAGAATACAAAATTAAAAATAGAATTTGATAGATGTAAAGTAATGTTGCTACACACCCGTGTACAGTAGATGGCGGGATGCACCTTAAAGTTGCTTGCGATCCGCTAGTGACGGCCAAATGAAGTCTTGTGAAGCAGTGAAGCTTCCCAGCCCATTGCTTTGCCCAAAGGTTCATTACTCAATGCTTCAGTCATTTCTCACTAGTAACATCAGCTGTTGAAACTGTGGCGGCCTTGTCACTCAGATAGACACACTTAAAAAAATTTAGTAAATGCAATATTGTCACAAAGTTTTAGTCCAACTTACTCGTTACTTTTTTAGTAACAGGAGAGTCAATTAAATCCTATTTAACTAATCTTTTTTAGTTATTAAAATTATTTGTAGCCATTCCTGATATATGTTGACTGTCAGTGGCTGTTTTCTTCCGTCATTGACTGATTTGACAACAGACATTTGTTTTAGCGCAGGGGTGTCAAACTCCAGTCCTCAAGGGCCGCTGTCCTGCAACTTTTAGATATGCCTCCGCTGCACCACACCTGAATAGGATAATTAGGTCATTAGCAAGGCTCTGGAGAACTGATCTACACAAGGAGGAGGTAATTAAGCCATTTCATTCCAGTGTTTTGTACCTGTGGCACATCTAAAAACTGCAGGACATCGGCCCTTGAGGACTGGAGCTTGACACCCCTGTTTTAGCGTATTCAGAGTGTGGTGCTTGTTGGGGCAGACAGTTTTCTTTGAGTTTTGATTTGCCTCCTGAAAAACTAAAATTCTTCTAAAATTCTTTTTCTTGGATTTCTAGTTGGCTCTGATCCCTTATATTTTTACTCATCAGCCAGAATTTTACTCTTCCGGCAGCTTTAAGTCTTTTTCTGCTGTGCAAGACTGATATATTGTTGCAGAACAATTTCAAGAAGGTGAGGATGTTGGAGGTGAAGGGGTTAATTATTTTTATTTAAGAATCTTGTGAGCGATCATCTCGAAGTCTTCCCAGATGTCATATTTTTTCTTCTTGGTGGCTCCATTTCAATCAAGTTTATTTGTGTAACACTTTTCAGGAACAATGCAGTATCAATAACATACATAATAAAAAACAATATAATATAGAAGGACCTTGAGTTGAAGCTTCCATGTAGCAATCATTTAGTGTATTTGAATAAATTGTAAATAGTGCCAGAAAGAGTTTAGTTTTCAAACCATACTCCTGCTAAGAATTGACTTTATTTTATTGATAATTTAATAGTATTTCTCTTTCTAAATCCCACTGACTGCCAGTTTTTCTCACCAACACTCACAACTAAAACTGCTCTCTTCATTAAGGGGAAAAAAAATAAATAATAATGTATACATTGTGTACCTAATGAAACTTTGTTTGTACTCAGTCTACCGTAACCAAGCAGTCTGAAAACTGGCCTGCAGTCTGAAAACTATTCTTGGTCTGAGTGGAAAATTTTGTTCCTTAGGTGGATCAACAGCGAAGGATCTGAGTGGAAGAAGCAAGAATATGAATCTTGTGGCGCTGTGGGAGCCAGTGACCCTCTGCCACGCTCTGCTGGCACTGAAAGTCTCCCTGTGGGTTACCAATAAAACAGGAGGAGAGGGATGCCGAGCCCATAATATCAGTTTGGGACCGGTAAGTGAGTGTCAGTGTGTTTGTTGTGTGGGCGGTAAGTGCCGATTCAGCCAGAATTAATATTTCTCAAAATACATTTAAACTGCAAAACAAGAAAAAATAAATAAAAAATGTAAAAAAAGCCTTGCAGTGCAACCTGAAACGGTTGAAATCAAACTGTCAGCAGTTTGAAATGAGACAAACATGGCAGGTCACTCAACAAGTAATAAACACTGTGGAGGTAGAGGAAATCTACTGGTTAAAACAAGACGCAAGTGGAGGATAGAGTTTGACAAGAACAAATTAGAAACTGAAGTGATGCCTCAAATTTAATTTCTGAGTAGGTTACCTGGTAAACAATAACAGCTAACTTTTAGCCAAGTTGGTAGATTGTTAAGGCTCTCCCATATTTCATCTAATGTGTCAAAATCGACTCTCATGGCGTAGCTGAGTCACAAAAATTGGGTGATCTCGTTAACAGGAAGTCATTCATTTCCCCTTCTTGACACCAAACCCAGGTCGCGCTGTTTGGCACAGAGGTCTGTGTGAGGTGTTCTGTGATTGGTTAGAAGTCTGCCGGGGTGTTTTATTTTTTTATTTGACATTTTGTTGACATTGTGTTTCAACTAGTCCTGTTTTGACAACTTTTAGGGTGCGTTTATCTTTTGCAGCGAGGAATTACATTCATTTGTACGATTTCAGACAAAATACCTACGAAGATGATCGAGCCGATGGAAATTGAAACGTTGGTGCTCACGGAGGAGGTTGAGGCACTATCCACATGACTGTTTCGTGACATGAATGTGGCGTGACCTACCCTGAATAGCTGGAGGGGAGTCCCCAGGTGGTCTACGCCATGTTTGAAAAGTGTGTGTGAATACGAACGTTTCGCAAACCACCTGACCACTCATCGGCCATTCAGTTACGCTTAAAGTTTAGGAGAACCTTCAAGATTTGTTTCCAAAAATAAAACACACACTGTAAGTTTATGTTCTTATTCTCTTTATCCAATGTCTACAATTATTGTATATACTCAAAAGGTTTCAGAGAGCAGGTGGTGCCTTTCTGTAGCATTCATTGGGCAAGAGCCAGGCTGCCAGTCCAACACAAGGAAACACAGAACAACCATCCATATTCACACGCACACAGGCACCTAAATGAGTTATTAATCTGTTAGATCTAGATGAGACTAAGACAGATTTTGTTTTAGCAACGTCCCAGATGGGTTTGGCGTGAAACGAATAATGAAAATATGGAACAGCATCTCATCCTAGTAGCTAGAGGCTGTCCAAAGACCCTGGGAACATTGTTAGAACGCAGTTGGCTTTGAAAGCGTGGTTTTACTTTTAGGACGGACGTTGCATGACAAGAAATATTGTTTAAAAACGCTCGAGCCATGTCAAACAAACAGAGAAGGAATTGTCCGTATCAAAAGCCTCTATTAGAGCAAGTGGAGTGACACAACGACTAACCAGGGTTGACTTTGAGAAGCTTCCAGGTCGGTTTCTTGTCATGAGAAAGTGGAGCGAAACAGTCCCCAGATATAAATACACCTCCACCATCAGAGATGTCCGTGGTGGGAAAATGAATACTGTGTTTCGCCACCAAAAACACAGCTGCTAAGTATGTTAAAATAATAACATCATCTATATCTGTGAGTGGTGGAGAGCGGAGAGGAGGTAGTCCAACCACACGTTCTCTCACACACTCACCATAGCCATTGTTGGCCCACGTACATGGTGTGTGTCCGCCCTAACGTTAACCGCCGGCTCAGCCGACAGCAAAGCGTGAGCGTGATTGCCCGAGACATATTTAGAAAAGGACTGCCCAGAACACATGCACAATTATGCATTAGTCCGCAGAGGTGTATGTGCACATAAACACGTGCACGTCTACACATGCACGATGGTGTGCTTCAAGCCTGACCAGCTGCGCTCAAATTTAAACCATATCTCAACCCCCCTGCCACCCTCCACGCAACATAATTGCCACGTCTTTTGGACATTTCTGTGTTTTAGTGGCCAACACACACAATCAAAAAGACTTTATCGCTAAAACTGGGTACATGGGGGTATGTTGTTAGCCCTATGCAAACACGAGGAAGCCGTGTTTATTCACTTTCTGTGGAAAGAACATACATTTTAGAGCTATAAGCTGTAGGCTTCGCGTAAGCAGGTTCAACATGCAAAGATTCAACGAAGGGTCCCAAAGATACACGTCATTCCTTTTATTTAGCTTCAAATAATGAAATGTTCAAGGGATGATGATGTATAATTTCAAACTCTTGCCATATAAAGAAACTTAAAAGGTTGTCTGAGAGATTTAAGTACAGTGCAACATTTGGTTCCAATTTCTAAGTAGATGCAAATACTGTGTTTTCACTTCCTTTTTTAAAGGCTACCTTTAAGCTGTAACAGTATTTTCTGAGTTTATTAACTATCAAAGAAATTTACCATCAGTGTTTTTAAAGTAGATTGAATTCAATGTGAAGAAACAAAATCACAGAAAAATTTGAATTACAAACGCATTACAATGTAATGTTACCAGGTTGCAGTGTGTTGCAAAAGTGTTTTGTCCTCTTCAAATTTTCACATTTTGCCACATTACAACTGTAATCTTCTATGTATTTTCTTGAGGATTTTACATCATAGACATAAGTAACTCTTAGCTGTTAAAAGGAACGATAAGTATACATCCATAAGAGTGAAAATCTGAAAAGCATGTGTAAATTATTGGCTATTCTAGTCCTGTTTTAAAACTGTACCTCAGCACCTCTGAGTAGGGTTGCCACCCATCCTGTAAAATACGGAGTCGTCCCATATTTGGCCACTAAATGTGCGTCTCGTATTGAACCGATAACTGTCCGATAGAAACGCCTATCATGCACACATCAACACTAAGTTTAACAATAATGACCAAAATAAAACACAGGAAATATTAAGGTCAGCTAAATTGTCGTGGCGGTAGCTAACAGGATCCCTTGAACGCTGCGGACCAACCGACGCTACCGTTATGGTAACAAAGAGACGGACACTGCGCAGCCGCGGTGAGCTGCTATCAACCCGCGTCTTTTTAAATTACCACCCGCCACTCCACCGTCCTCTATTTAATTTTGTATGTGAATGTCTGTAAATAAGCAGTAACGTTTAGAATAATGCACTGATGAATAACTTCTCTTGGGCCTTCTCCCTGCTGGGGGCTAAGCACCCCTAAAGGTCAGATCCTAGAATCGCCCCTGGTGTAAATGAAACACAAAACAGGCATCCGTACTGTCAAGGATTTGTTTTGGTCTTCCAAACGGCTATCTTTTTTTTTTTTTTATTTTGCTATCAATTTCTCAGTTTCTTCAGAAGATTTAGCTACTTCGTCCTTGGCGAGTTCAGCATCCTTTAAAATCCCTCAGCATCCACATCCTATGTCTAACATATTCCAACTCAGCCTTTTCTCTTACAGAGAATCACAAGCATTACCCTACATGTACACTGTAGCCTTATAAAACTAACTGTAGCCCACTAAAGGAGACTTGATATCCTTCCTCTTAAACAAGTTAATATAATTAACAAGATATGCTACTTACATGTTCTGTGCAAAATAATCCTCAGATAAATGAGTTTTTACCAGCTCAGTTCTGCCTATTTTGAGCTCATCTCAGAATGAGCATTTTTTTGGGCTCTGTCACTTTTATGCAAATGAGCTGTTATTGGTCCCACCCCTCCACCCCAGCTCCATGTTTACACATTTGAAAATGGCTACAAAGAGATGCGAACAGCCGTACATCTTTGTGACTTTATGATCGGGAGGATTTTGGAATGACTCGTTTTCTGATAAAAACTAGAAATAATAACTGAAAATGGCTGGATATTTTTTTTTATTCTTTATTTTTTGGAAAAAATACAAAAATCTGATATTTAGAAAACAGACAGTTTAGTTTAATTGATGAATTAATTGATTTAATCGATTTACATTCGCTTGACCGGTCACCCACTTGCCTGATAATGCGCCATTTTCTTTCTTTATTATATAACACTGGTAGTCTCTGTTGCTACTTTTCTAAGCAGATTTGTTACCTTTCTGTTGAATGGAGACGTGACGAACGTGAGCATCTAAATAAGCCTGTGTCTGACGAATGGAAACGCTAATTGAAAGGTTGGTTGAAATGGATCCGTTTTGATTGATGAGTTGGGCAACTGACCAGAGGGGTCCTTGTGCCAGTGGCTGCCCCTGCAACAGGGTCTTGTGAATTTTAGCAGGGCTGCGCTGCTCCCTCCTCCAGGAAAACCTGGCCCATGACCAGTCAGCACATTTTATTCTAGATTTCTTTACGCGATATCCTTCACATTCAGTGGGAGGCCACGTCCACTTCAAGCAGGCTTGTGTTACTGTTGCAACAGCTGTACTTGTCTTTCTTTTTTTTAACGCAATCTCCTCAATGTCATACACACTTACCCGCATGGATCATTTTATAGTTTTGCAGAGTGATTTTGTTTGGGGTGCTTGCCATCTGTCCTGTGTTGGAGAGCTCCATCTGCAACAAAAGTTGATCAAAGGAAGATTTGTGAGCCAAGACCTCAACACATCTGAGCCAGAGGAAGGAGAGGAAATGCGTCCCGGGACGATAAGAGAGCCTCAGCGATAGGATCCTCAAAACACAAAGTTGGTCTTTGTGCATGTCGGCTACTGCCACAGCGAGGGGAGGGGGGATGAATGCTTTTACATCTCTTCACTCGCAGGGCCGAGATCAAACGTCGCCCGCTCTATAAGCAGAGGCGATAAGAAGCGGCGCAGGAAGATGAAACCTTTAGTGTAGAGTTGTGATTTTCGTCTTAATGGACCCCTTAACTGTGACACTATAAATTGTATTTGAGACTTTAAATATTTTTGAAATCCGAACAGCTTAGGCGTGTTTTGATTGGTGATGTTGGGTGCTTTAAAAAAGCCTCCAAAACAAACATTTTTGCACTCTGCTTCAAACACACAAAAGCAGCTAAAAGATAAGATCTCCCCCTTGGCCCTGGAGCAGCCGGCTTTCTTTACCTCTGCGGTTCCCCTCAGTTCCTGGAAATACACAGAGTTCTCCACAATTTGGTCTGCAGCTGAGCTTGACACTTCTGAACCTTATACCAGGCAAACTAAACGGTGGGACGGACAGATGTTGGTGTGATATGATTGCACATTTAAAGTTTTACATATACAAAAAAGAAAAAAATAATACACAACTGTAATATACACTAAGAAGTGAAGTGATCTATTCGCCTTTCATTTGGGGTTAGGAGGATGTAGCCTTGCAAAAGCATTTATACCCATTCAGGTTCTTTCTTTTTTGATCACATTAAATGTAAAAACAAATTTGATTAGGCTTTTATATATATATATATATATATATATATATATATATATATATATATATATATATATATATATATATATATATATATATATATATATATATATATATATATATATATATATATATATATATATATATATATATATATATATATATATATATATATATATAAATTTTATTTTATTTTACAGGATATACTGAAATAAAGGAGAACACGAAAGTAAGGTGGAAGAATAAGGATATAATGAATATTTAATAGATAAAATGCTGGAGTCCTGAGTTGTTTTGGAGTTTGATTTATTGATTCTGTGAGTGAGTGATACGCCTGGTCTTTTTGAATATGATCATTTCCAGGGAAGTTAAATATTTTGCATCAAACAGAAAAGTTTATTGATTGATTGATTGATTGATTCGGTGAGACTGATGAAACATAAAATAATGTAATTTTACCAAGATTTTAATTCACATCTCTACTAATAATCTGGTAACTTCAGGAAGTCATTTGTTGTTGTTGTTGTTTTGTTTTTTTTTACAGTAAAAGAGGATACATATAAGTGCGAAACGAAACCATTTATGGCTTTATTTTTTTTTCATTTTTATTTATTTCGAATATGATAGAAGTGTAAAAATCGCACATGAACAAAGAAAGCAAAAGACACACATTTTTGAACCACACCAACCTTAACATGCTCGAAAAGGAGTACGTGAATATCCTACCCCTTAAACTCAGGCAACACTTTCAGATGGACGCTCGTTGTTAAATAGTAAACTTCGTCACTACAGACTTCATGTCAGTGTATCTTACAAACTTCCATTCATCCTTTTTTATTATATGTTATACTAGATTTTAACCCTCACTTTACACAAAGTTAAACGGATCTGTCGGTGAGTATCTGAACTATGAAAAGAAGTGACACAAAGAGGTTTGAACTCTTTTAATCGTGACTCTGCCATGCACGTTCCTGGCCAGCCAGGATTAAGCAGAAGCTGAAAAAAATATAGTGAAAAACATCAAATATGTTACAATTTTTATACAAAACTGACATTAGGGTAGATTTCTCGATTTATGAAAAGAAATGTGTTCGTTGCAAATATATATATCGTTGCATGCAGGTTGTTTGACTTTCATGATTTAGTACTTTTTTTTTGTACAGCCTCCAAAAATTTGAAAAAGAAATTAGACAGAAATAGACAATAGCAAGCATGTTTTAAGCATTATGTACAACAACACTATGTACAAAATATACAATGTGCCTTTTAGCCCATGTTATGTTTCCGTTCAGAAGTCAATCACTGTAACCTGTTTAGTTATAAGTGGACAATGAATAACTGAACATAATGAGAAGTAACTAAAAGTGGAACTTCTAAAGATAAAACTGACATGTATTTCCTTCATATATCCTCGCAGTCAGAAGTTTACATATACTCAATAATGACATGAATTTTACACTAATTTAAGACTTCTGACGATTTATTTGAAGCTTTTCTCCAGCAAGGCTAAAATGTATTTATACACCCCACTTTATATTTGGATAAAGATTCCTCTATACAACTTGTATAGTTTGTTTATGTTGCTCTCCTGTCATGAGCTTGGATTTAATTTGATTGATCAAGAGTTTAAAACGCCGTTATGCGTCTACATTTCGTTGGCCCTGGGGGGCTAATTCATCTTCACTGTTGTAGTAGAAAAGGTACAGTATCATGCAACCACCGTGCTTAACACATGCATCTGCAACACCATCTTTGTCTTGTCTGACCATAGAAGCATCCAGCTTGTCCGTTTGGCCAGCCGAACAGTGAATTTAGGCTCCAAGGTGTCGACTTTGGAGCAAAACTTTCTTTCTTGCTTGTGGGCCGAGTTGAAAATAAACTTAGCTCACTGTGAACAGCGATGCTGGTGTTCCAGGAGGCACTTGAGCCTTGGCAATTGGTGATTTCCGGGTTGGTACTGGAAATCTTTAAGACATTTCCTTTCATCCGAAGGCGACACTTTGAGTCAGATGTTTGAGGCTTGGAGACACCTGAGTGTTGCGTCTGATTTAGGAAGGATTTCAATTAGAGTTTCCTGAGTCTATGCCAGGAAACGAACCAATTTAAAACTGAACTAAAACTCTTCTAAAACAGAGGAGCGGTTGAACGTCCAGTCGGAAAACAATGCAACTTGCTAAGGATTCTTGTGACCAAATAAGAACGAGGAATCTGTGTATTAGAGGCTGAATGCATAATGTTAACCCAGTGGACTAGATTCTTGTTTGGACATTTCAAATAAATCTTTAACTCCTCAAAGTTAATAAGTAATTCATGCCACTGGTGATCAGAAATGCATAAACTGTGTTTAAGTTTCAAAAACCAGTCCTACACTAATGGAAAAAGGTATGCGTATCTGCACATTTTGATTATCTCAAACTTTAATTTTAGATAGCTTGTGTAACAATGCTTCCTCCTTTACTGCTAGTTGAGTCATCCCCCCCCCCTTATTTAGTTGCTGCATGTCGAAAAAGGCTTAAGGAGCTCTGAAATGATCTGACTTAAAGTGACATCAGGCTTTAACCTAAACGCCTAAAATTACATGCTGGAATGGTGAAGCTATCTGGTTGCGTAATAGTTATTTTTAAGTGTTAAAAAGCATGATGTCACAATATCACGGCAGCCACAAGTGCATTGTGGGCACACGTGTATTCTGTGGCTAACTCTGAAGGTTCAGACCAGAAGACTTTGAAAAACTATAATTCTAGAAAATCCTTCGCCACAGGCTGACTGGAAAGCAGTTCACTGATGACCTAAGAAACAAGCGAATCCTTACGGAAAAACACACGTAGAACTTCAAGCGTTTGAGTCAAACACTTGGAGCGTTATTTACTCCGGGGCAAAATTATCGGTTTTCAATTTCACGCTGGGTGGGCTTCTCAGATACGATCGCCGGTACTTTGTCCTTTCTGGTCTTTTTCCTCAGATGACTGCAAAAACTCTGAAGGCTTTTCCTCCTGTGGGGTTCAGTAAGCTGAAAGCACACGAGTCAGAGAGTAAAAAAGACATTCTGTCGTGACACATAACAATGTGAATGTTATGCACTTGAACAAAGTACAAATGTTGTTATTAATCAACAAATGCAACTGAAAAATGTAATTGATGGCCACTCTAAAAAGACTGGCAATACCGTTCTTAGGTTTCTTTGTAACGGACTTGGCAGTATGCCATTTCAGCTAAAGTTAAACTTTTTGCTCAGTGTCTTAAAATTGATTGCCAATATTTTGGGAAGTTCACCAACACAATGCTGCATCCCTCGAGGATGATGTTTTCAGGCTACCAAGCGAACCTCTTTCCAATTTCTTTGAATTTCTTGCTTCTTCCTCTCAGATTGGGCTTTCAGTCCATGTTAGCAAAAGACTTATTTCATATTTCTCACCAAAACACATCCATCCAAAACACAACTTGGTACATGTTTCCTTCCTGAATGGTATTATTACTAAATATTTGCCCACTTGCACATAATTGTTTGAACAGATGATTGTAAGTTAAAGTCATTTTACTTATATAGCACTTTGAACAAGTCAGTTCAAAGTGCTATACATAAATTAGAAAGAAATACGAACAAAGCAACAAAACCAAAAGAAAGACAAAAAGGTAAAAGTATAAAACTACATATATTGGTTCCCCATGTAAGAATAAGAATAAATCGTCCATTAGTTATAATCTATTAGGGGTTTCTCTGGATTCTTGCTCTGATAAAACTAAATGTTGGTTCTCCATGTTTGACTCTATTAGTAATGTTGAGAATAAATAGATCTGTGTTTTCCTTCTATCTCTTTTAGCTAGTTGCTAAGCTAACCCTATAGGAAATGACGTGAGGAAATGCAAATGAGAGCTAAGGTTAGAGGAAATGACACACTAGGAAACTGTAGCTTAGATAGAGGCTAACGAAGGAGATCACAAACTATTCTTGATTGCCATTTTGTTTTGCTAGCTCCTAAAGGTAGCATGTCAGAATTCACCGGCTGTATTTTGTTACTTTTTGATATTTTGCTAAGTAACGTCTGTTTCTACGGTGTCTGCAAGTATCTAGTTTCAACGGTACGGTCGTTAGCTTCATATCCCGTTCACGTGAGTCCCTGGAGATCTGAAGATGACCTACCTCTCTGAGTTGATCCCGTTCTGGTAACTGCCACTGTACTGCCGCCGTGTGTCCACTGGCATCACATCAAGGTAGCCGCCTGACTCACTCCGGATTACTCCTGCGTGGATGGCTGCTCTGCAGATACTAGATTTCTTCACAACATATTATAAAGCAAATTACTAACCGTTCTGTAAAAGGTAAAAAAGGAGAAAACAATAACAATGAACAGGAGTTACTGATGATGGAAACACTTACATCTGTGTAGTACTTTGTTCCAATGACTCGAGCTCCACTATCATGCAAACAGTTCTTGGGGCAATACAACCTGGAAAAAGGTATAGTCGTAGGACATTTCCTGATGTTTTTACAACTGACAGCAAGAAAGTAGAGTGAGTGAATTAATAATCACCTATGTAAGAAGTTGCACTTATTTTCCCATTTCTATTTTGTTTTCCTTTTCCTACTATCTAGACGGAAAAGGGGGGAACGAAAAGGACACTGATTTCTCCACAGTAGCTTCATAGCAAACCTCAACTTTGACCATTTGGCTGTCGCCATCATAGTTTTTCTCCATGTGGTCCCACCTCAAAGAATGTGATGAAAGATTCAGGGATTTTTTTTTTTTCCCTCCCATGGAAAGCACTCCCGACGTCTGAGCTCAACTGCGTCTCTTTCCTGAACCGAGCTATTGCTGCCCTTAGCGCCTCATGGTTTTTCTTTCCAGCTGAAGTTACTGTTGTCCCGGTGGTTTAATTGTGTGTCTTTCTAGAAGACAAATTGTGACTCTGTCTGCTCTTTATTTTCCTTCCCAATAAAGGTTGTCGTTCGCTGTTTCTGTGTCCTGATCTGTGGCTCCTCCACTCTGTCCTCACATGCTTGCTAAGGATGAGGGGTTGCTGCAAGGTCAATTACTCTGTAATCCGCCACCACTCATTTTTTCTTTTTAGACATTTGGAACCTGGATTTGACTGCATATAATGCAATTTTATTTTGACTTTATGATGGGATTATATTGCAATGAATTGGACTGATTTGAGTTTAAGTTCAACTCTATGAAACTGAACCTGTTATGTCATTTAATGGCATACATTTTTTTAATGGGAGCAATATAAATACATTTTATTGTAAACAAGACGTCTGCCAGTGTGAAAGTGATGGCTAGAAAACAACATGCAATTGATATAAAAGAGTCGTACCTGGGACAGTGTCGAACGGGTTTCTTGAAAGGACAGAAAAGTGACACTGTTGTATCGCATCTTATTGCTTTTACTGGAAAACAAAGCAGATGCTGCTAAAAATAGTTCTGCAGTATGTCCTTATGCAAATAACAGCAAAAAATTTTTTAAATAAATCATTCTTACCAGGTACTGATTCCACTTTGAAGGAATTGGCACTTCTATTTTTCCTGCAAAGATGATTAAAGGCTAGTGACCGGTGAGCAGGATGGTACTTAAACAAATACAGGATAAGAGATTTCGTAGACGTCCATATGGGCACGACGTTAAATTTCTTACCCAATGGATTGGACACCGTTCTTGTATGATTTGGTGAAAAGTTGTTTTCTACCCAGTCGGGTCACATCCAGCCATCCCCCGTCATTGTCAATGACCCCAGAGTGTAGCCCAGCTCCACACACACTGGATTGCTGAAAGACGAGTCAAAGACTATTTTAGTCTTTACAAACGAGGTGTTATAACACACAGCAATGGTATTGGTGGTTGTCTCCAAGTGAAAATTCAGAGTTTTTATTGGGATTCTAGTAGCAGTTAACAGCAACTGGTGACTCTTCTCTCATCTTTTGGCATAAATGTAAGCTAATTGATCCTGGAAGATAAAGCTAATAAGACCACAATGTACTTCTAGCAGCTTAAAGTAGAAACTCGAAAGTATGGCAGCAGTTTGTATAAGAGATATTTTAGGAACCTCTCAACTCTGATATTGTTTCCCTTATGTAGTCATTTCCAAAGAATGAAATTATAATTTACAGAGGAAATATATTCTGGAGGCGGTGTACCACCAATGTTCTTCCTGTGTGAAACGTGCTGAAAATGCAACATATATCCATCCATC
The DNA here is from genome assembly GCF_019740435.1 of Gambusia affinis. NCBI lineage: Eukaryota > Metazoa > Chordata > Actinopteri > Cyprinodontiformes > Poeciliidae > Gambusia > Gambusia affinis. Next base: position 6,249,897 of record NC_057879.1, read on the forward strand.
CATCCATTTTCTATACACTTTGTCCCTAATGGGGTCAGGAGGGTTGCTGGTTCCTCTCCAGCTAACGTCCCGGGTGAGAGGCGGGGTTCACCCTGGACAGGTCACCAGTCTGTCGCAGGGCAACACAGAGACATACAGGACAAACAACCATTCACACACACACTCACACCTAGGGAGAATTTAGAGAGACCAATTAACCTGACAGTCATGTTTTTGGACTGTGGGAGGAAGCCGGAGAACCCGGAGAGAACCCACCATGCACAGGGAGAACATGCAAACTCCATGCAGAAAGACCCCGGGCCGAGAATCGAACCAAGGACCTTCTTGCTGCAAGGCAACAGCTCTACCAACTGCGCCGCTGTGCAGCCCGCAACATATATATTTATATATTTTTTCTAAGAGCATCTGTCTAGCAAAAAAATTTAAAATAATTAAAAGACTATTCTGTACTTTTCGCTTTTAACACACTTTATATTTATACCAGTTACTGTGAGAGGAAAAGCGCTTTCACATTCTCTTCTTTTCACACACCAAGATCACTGGTGGCAAGCTGCCTCTCACCTCCATATCCTGTGCATATAATCATCAGTAAACTGCTGTGACTTAGTGGAGATTATTTCAGAACAGCAGAGGTTGGCTTTGGTGTTCGTCCCTCTCACACAACCTGCTGACTTCAGCTTCTGGGTACCAATTAATCTGGATTTACTTTTCTAGATTTGAAGACACCAACAGAGTCATCTACTGTACCTAAGGTCAACTGGTTACAACCTTTCGACAGAACTTCACTCCAAAATACATGAACTATCTCAGCTTAAGTGACCACTCACCATGTCGTAGTAAGAAGTCCCAACTACTTTTCCAGGCCGCTCAAAGCAACCAGGTGGGCATTCATATCTGTGGACAGAGGCCGCATGTGGGTCAACATACCCGCAGCACTGATGTTACGCGAACATGGCAAAACGATTCAGGTGTGCGCACTGAAACGGATATTCTTTCAGTTGACGTTTTACCTGTTACAGGTTGTTCCCTTGCATTGATCTCTCAGCTTGGTCTCACACTCAACCTGTTGGGCTTGTGAGACAACGAAGAATCACTTTAGTTACGAGTCGAAATGAATACACATGTATCGGTAAAGAAGGTTTTATTAAAGAGGGACGTGCATACACATCTGCTCTGTACTGGCAACTTGGTTTCCCTCTGTGTTTTCATTAGGTGATGGGTCTGCTGTTCGGACCCTCGGTTGGGGCTCTCTGTCTCTTACTGGTTCTGGTTCAATGTAGTTGTCTTCCTCCGTTTCAGGAGCTGGACGCCGTTCAACGCCACCGTCTAGAAACAATGCGATGTCATTCAAGTGTTGTGCTGCATCTTATTACATTGTATTTCTTCGTTTAAGCTGCATTGAGCAACGGTTTTCACAAATGAGAATAAAAAGGTTAACCTGCTTAGATAAGAGTATTTCGAGGTCAAAATTGCATTACAATGTGAAACGACCTACTGGGACAGAAAATGCGATGCCCTTTGGCAGAGTTGGGTAGTAGCTAGTGACATGTATTCAATTAGATTTCAATGAATAACGTTTTGGAAAAAAATTACTTTTAGGAGTATTTTTATTACACTGTACTTTTTACTCTTGCTTTGGTAATGTTATTATGAAGTGTCACTTCTCTTATGTGAGTAAAATTGAAAGAAACTGATTCTGAAAAATGCTCTGATTGCCTGATTTTGTCATTTTGGCCTTTAAAACACCACATTTTCCACTTAACTGTATATTTTTGGTCCGTTTGATGATGTAGTTTTTAAATATTAAAGGATTGAAAATTTGATTAGTTACTCAGTACTTGAGAAGACTTTTTACCAAACACTTTTTTAATCTTACTTGAGCAGTTTCCTGGACGGCTACTTTTTACATCTTCGTGAATAAAAATATGTTGCAGCTGAGTAAAATGTTTGGGTACTGTGCCCACCTCTGCCCTTCGGTGATCGTCTGCCAGTACGAAGGTCTGCCCTACCTTTGTAGCATAAGTTGTTTCGGCAGCCTCCACCGTAGCTGGCTGGACAAGCAGAACAAGGTGTGCCGTATTTGTATGGCGCATGGCCCCACCAGTTTCCCCTGAGAAAACAACATTTGAATATTTTCTATCAAACTACAAAAAAGGCCTAAACCACTTCTACCTTCAATTGCACTTTGTCCACGGACTTACGGAGGGGAGTAGTTGCAGACCAGATAAACTGCTTTGGTCCAGATCATTCCCCAAACATTCATGTTGTAACACGTGTTGATGGCACAGCCGATGCGATTGCTGGTGGCCCACACCAGCTGAAAAGGAAGATGTTTAAACATTGCAAGCTGCTTGAAGGTGAACTAAACACACTGAACACTTCTGTTGTCACACTTGGCATCCTCATTTCACTCAATCACCCTTAAACACACTTAAAAAAAAAAAATCATACACCAACATGCAGATTCATATAGAGCGCTTGGCTTTAAATGTATTTCCCAATGAGACTTCAACATGGGATGGGTGAAGGTGGAATCAAACTCCCAACCTTCCAATTCCTAGACTATTCATACCAAAAGGCACAGAGTCAGTCTGCTACTTTACTTTAATGTGGAGTAGCTGAAATGTAGCATAATATTGGATTATCGATGGAATAGATTTAAATATGTTGCACAATTAAAGAATGATCTCTATGTCTGTCTTATGATAAGCTTTTGAACTCAATGTCTTTTTGACAAGCTTTGGTCAGTTAAGATCGTCTCCTAATCACGTTCAATAACTTGATGGAAAAAAAGATTGATAAATTCTCGTCCAGCTTCTGAGAAAAGCGACATGATGGTTCCTACCTGAGTGTAGTGCGTGCAAACCGGCCCCGAACATCTGAACGGACAGTGTGGATTACACTCCTGGGAGTACGGGTAACTGTAGTACCTCACCTCATCATACCAGGCCTGTACATGGTAGGTCGGGGGTCTGTCTCTAAAGTTCAAGAATTATGCATTTTCAAACATAAAGAATGCCACAGACAAGGACTACAATATACATGATCAAGTATTTCATCTCCATACGGTTGATTTCTATGAGATAGGGAACAGAAACAGAGAACATTGTTATGAACGGACCATTTAAATACAATTCGGTGTTTATGACTTGGAAACACTGAAATGCGTGTTGTTTAGAACACACAATTCAGTTGAAACAACTGGTTCAATGGAGTTCTGGTTCAGCTACATTGAACCAGAACCAGTAAGAGACAGAGAGCCCCAGTTGATACATTCTGTTTTCCATCAAATATATTCGTCTGCCATAGAAACCACAAATGAACTGCTGAGGGTCGAGGTGATTTTTCTTTTTTTTTTTGAAGATCAGGTTTTATTTAAGTGATACTATCACAGAGGATATACCTCCTTGCCAAAACTCTTTCAGGCATTCCAGCCACTTTCATATCCACCGCTGAATGAAATCATGCAGATTTCATCTACAAAGATTTGTTATTATTATTATTATTATTATTATTAGTTGCAGTCAGGAGTTCTGGAAGTTACAGCATGGTACGATCATGTGATGGCACCAGTGCAACACGTCCTAGTTGTGACATTTTCTCACTGGTAAATATTGCCGGAGCAAGAAAAGGTGGAGCCGACTGGGACAGGAGCTCAGCCATGAGTTGCTGAGCTCCTGTCCCAAATCATGGATCACTAACTACAAGAACTGATCCAATTCTACAAAAACAGATTTAGTTTTACGTAGCTGATGGCAGCTACTGAAGGCACCAGTAAAGCGGCAACATTATTTCTCAATGTGTGCTTTTTTTGTCCCTCTTCTCTCAATAAAAAAAAAAAATGTTTTAAGTAACAGTGGGATTTCTCAAAAGTGCGCTGCGATCGCTGTAGAAGACGGATTCACGTTGAAGCTTTCTACCCCAATACGGAAGTATCACTCCACTTTGAGTGAAGATATCAGCTTTGCGTCCTGCAACTTCTGCAGTAAAAACAAACTTTAGAAAGTATCGGTTCACACACACACACACACCTGCCCCAGTGCGTTCCAAGGTTTTGGCCTATTTGTGTCAGCATGTGGCTCGGCCCGTGCTCCCATCGGCAGGCGTGCGCCCAGTACTCTGCGCTCCTCTCCAACTCGTAATCCCATAACTGGAAAACAAAAGCACACAAGAGCACGCAGATCGGCGGACGACGTTCACAGAGGTGAATTATTTTCACAAGGAAAGGTAAACTCAGGTCAGCGTCAGCACCAGTAAGGGGCTGGGAGCGTCAGCTTGTTGCTGGGAAAAAGTTTGATCTGAAATAAAACAAAATAAAATAAGATGTTGTCATCTAGGGGAACCTCAAACTCCCTGCTGATTTAATTCGGCTAACTGGCCACTTACATTACTTGTGGATTTAAGTGCTACTCATAACAACTTGTTCGAACGTTTCATCATTCTGGTCAAGGACACCGAACCAAAACCAGCTTGGCTCTAACCGTACACACATGAGGCAGGCTGAACCCGAAGGAGGAATCCGCTCTCTACTCTCAGTTCAAAGGCCCCCCCTTCTTTTTTCTTTTTTTCGCGATTTTAACACCAGGCAGTAAGAACTAGGCCTCTCCTTGTCAACACACACGTTCGCCTCCTTTCACGCAGACACGTACATGCGAGACCACCAGATCAGCTTGCAGCTGTGTGCTACTATTCGGTGTGGTTGTTTCATAGCTTGCTTCCAGTAACTGATCTTAAAAAAAAACAAAAAAAAAACAAAAACAAACAAAAAACAAGTAACACAGAAAGTCTCTGTTTTGCTACTTGATGCCATCTTAAATGTAAGAACCGAACAAAACTGAGGTGAATTCAAGCCAACATACCTGAATGGAGTTCACTCACATCTTGTTCAGAAGCAAACAGAAGAAAAATAAAAGTAGACTGTGCGTAGGGGGTTGAGCAATTTAAATGCCATGACGAAATTAATGCATTGTTGACTCTGTTGGGGAGGGCAAAGAATAGATGCAGTGTGCACTGTTGTTGGCCTCCCATTTAGCTGCATTATGCCTATCTTGTGTCAACAGTAATAGGATAATGCTTAACTGTGGACCACCATAATGCTTACCATATGTTCCACATAAAACCAACACACCAGTGCCAAGGTTTATGAAGGGAAACCTTATACCGTTTACTCCTTTTATTCTGGCACAAAAAGATGCCTAAAAAAATAAAGTTAAGGGTTAAAATGATGCTGAGACACATCATGCATCATGTATTCATTTGTTCCTCCCAATTTTGAAGATATTGTTGTACGTTTTCTATTGTGCAACAATAGAAAAGTAGCAGAGGACTTTGGGTTCTCTGCTACATAGACGATGATCACAAGTCGACTTTTAAATCCATCCCTTGTGTTATTAGGGTTTCGTGAGGGTTTTTAAGTCGCCAATCTTTTCTAATGAACCTCTGAGGAAGTCTAGAAAATCTCTCACCTAGATTTGTACTGGAGAATATACTAATGCTGCGTCTATCCGTTGCCTCATCAACCGTCTCATCCACCTTTGCATTGTCTTCCTCTGCTATGTCCATGACACAGCAAGTTGTCTGGCAGCTCCCATGTCCAACATCTTATCTGTCTATCTTTTCTCAGAACATGTCTAAACCATCTCAGCCTTCCCTCTCTGTTCCTCTGCTCTCGTCCATGCTGGTCGCGCCCAGTGAAAATGTCTGCATCTTCTACTCCGTCACTCCTGTCTCCTGGCGGTGCCACTGCTGGTTATGCCACGTCGTTCAAAATTACGACCCAGAAGGAAAAGCTCTCCACACTTACCTTGGTTTGTTCAGGGATCATGACTGATCACATTTTGGGGGCAATCAGTAAATCCTGACTGCCCCCAAAATGTGAAAAAGAATGTGAGGTTTTGGCATTTTGTACTTATTTACAGTACAGACCAAAGGTTTGGACACACAGTCGTGTCCAAACTTTTGGTCTGTACTGTACGTGCATAAAAATTGACCAGCTACCAAGTGAAGAAAACAAGCAGGAAATGGAGGTAAGTGGAAACAATATGACACAGCATATAATGTACCTCTTTCACTTTATTGCGCATTTATCCTTCATTTTTATGTTTCTAGAGGACATGATGTCATCAGAAAACACAACACAGTTTTATCACCACATAAACCTGCCAGAGCTACATATGTCTTAGAGTTTATTTGTGCTTATACTCAGAAGAACTCACTCTCAGAGTAAAACTAATTACAGCTTGTGAACTCAATTGGTTGCACTGAATTTCATTCATTCATTCATCCCTGCCAAAGTAAATCATGTTCTTTCTACTGTACTGTTTTGCATTGGTCTCTCTTTCACATAAAGGATATGATATTTTCCTAAGGCACTGTGTGTGCAGCAGAGCTGGTACTGTATGCTCTCTTTTTTCTTTCCTACACGTAAACAGTGGCAGAGATTGTTTCTTTTAACTTTGCTGGCAGATTAAGAGCTCAATGAACCTCGTTCATTTGAAGAACTGGAAACCCCAAGTCTGCCCTCACTCCCTAGTTATTAATCATCGCTACATACAAAAAATAAAGCAAAAAAAAAAAATAAATTAAATGAAGTCTTAACTTTGCTGCAGTTTCTAATGATCCCTGACGTCACGGTGTGTTCATGTCTGTCTTATTCTTCAAACAGCTCAATTATCCAGCTTAGGAGAAAATGGACACCACAAATCCTCCTGGCGAGAGGTTTGCGGAAAATTACCGTTTTTTTTTTTTGTTTTGTTTTTTTGCTTTCCAAGGAACAGAACTTTTCAAAATACAGACACACGTCCAAGTAAAAGTGTCGCTGTAAAAATTAGTAGGAGGACAAGAATACAATCTAGATGAATATAATAAATCATGCTTTGCTTGAATATTTCTCTATCTATCTAGTTAGTTTTTCCTCAAGGCAGTACCTTAAAAGGATGCGATGATGGACATTTCTGATCGTTTCTTAATTATCAAGAGAGTCTGCTGAGGGGGAACTGGCATGATTCGGCTCAATGAAACCACTTTCCGGGCATCTTCTCCCGTGCGAGTTGAGATGAGGGCGCGTCAGAAACCCGTATTCTTTTGGCTCCAATCTGGCCACACGCCAGCGAGGTCTACCTCGTCTGAAACAAGTTCCCCAATGTTGCGTCCAAAATTAGAGACATCGGGGGGGGGGATCAGAGAAAGCACAGCGTTGGTTTGAGTGAGCCGTGATGGATAGGGAGAGATGTGGCCCGGGGTTAGAGAGAAAGCGAGAAACGGTGAAGAAATGCGTGCAGAATAGCCAGTGAGTGAGGCAGAAGATTGAGCAAGTAAAGCATAAAAAAAAATAAAAAAAAAATCAACATGGAGAGAAATGGAATGATGGAGTGAGGGTAGGCAGGGCAGGAAGCGGAGGCCGATGGGCAGGGTGGTTGAGGTGGAGGACAGGACAACACTGCGGGGGTGAAAGCTGGACCTGGGCCAGGGTCAGTGAGGGCGTCCAAGAAGGAGGCATGACTTCGGGGCGAGCCAGACAGTAGCTCAGGCTCGCAGAGCTCAGTTTTATTATTCCCTGCTCTGTGCAGTCAGGAAATTACTTTGTTCTCGGGAAGCTTTCTCAATGAAACCAGAATTGGGCTTCAGCGAGAACCAATTGGCATGCGCTAAATTAGACTGTCTTACATTACATGTAAAATCAGATGGTATTCGACTGTATTTGCATGAATTATCTTTAGAGCAGTGGTGTAGTAGGTAGTACTGTTGCCTCGCAGCAAGAAGATCCTTGGTTCGAATCTCTCTGCATGGAGCTTGCACGTTCTTCCTGTGCATGTGCAGGTTCTCTCAGGGTACTCCGACTTCCTGCCACAGTCCTAAACCATGACTGTAAAATTGATTGGTCTCTCTAAATTGTAAAGTGTCTTGGGATTACCTACATTGCGAATCATTGCTATTTATATAAATATACAGGTAGATTTAAACTGAAACTAATTCAATTTAGTATGCAGTCAATTGATTTTAAGTGCCTCATATTTGGTAGAAAACCAGAAATTTGGTTGATTCAAATAATCACACCTTGACACATCTGAATGCATATTTGATATTAAATACACACATTTTTTTTTTTTATATGAATATCTCCAACAGTGGAGATTGGCAGTACTGAAGCCTCTGTGGCCCAAAACACATGAACAACATGGTGCGTGGATATGTTATGCAGTATTACACAATGTAAATAGGACTAAAGCAATGACGTGTTTTGGTTGTGAGTTCATATTCAGAAAAATCAACATGAATATCCCGTGATTCCCACTAACTCCCACCACAAAATCCAATATGGGTCCCTTAAAACGTACAACAAAAAAAAAGAGTCTTGCACATAGCATTGTACAAACATTTAGTGAACATGTTGCTCTGTTGCTTAGATGCTCATGTGTAGGGATAAATGTTTCAACTTGTGTTGGTAAAGTGGTCTTGAGACCTCACCTCAACAGCATAAAAATAAGACGTCCTGTGATCAGTTATCAAGTATTTGTGTCCGTACGGCAAAGCAGTGAAGTATAGGTGCCAGTAATTATGATGGCACTGGAACATGGTGCTGACATTTTTAAGTTTGACATTCTGTTGCCTCTATGTTTGTGACTGTTTTGAAGTAAAAAGTGAGAAGTTTTTTTAACTTTTAACTAAAGGCAATGGTTATGTTTTTAACCATTGCCTTCTTGTGCCATCCCACTCGGAAAAAAAATTCTCGCTTACAGCACAGTCTGGGTTTTCTACCCTTGACTTGGATTGTCTCTGATAGATTTTTTTTTTTCCTTTTTCTTTTTTTTTACTTGGCCAATCAGCGAACAGAAGTAGAAGTTGTGAACGAAGACACCGATTTTCAGTTTTGCAACCGTAGTCTGCCTGTAGTTTTGGCGATGGCAGCGGAGGAACAGAACAGTCCGTGTTGGTCACGCTTCAAAGTACTGAATCAACATTAGCAGTGGTCTCGTTCAGCTCAACACTTCCCTTTCCAGTAAGCCTCTTGTTTGCCTGTGACACATGCAATGCATGAGTTTGCCACTAAGCAACTGAGTAACATTTTTTAAAACTTCAATACAGTCCACGCCTCCAGGAAGTAATCGTTTCTCAATACATCTCTAGATGAAGCGATGGCGTAGGACAACGAGCTGGTTTTTACCCTAACGTGTTGATAGAACTGGAAACTAAAGGCTTTCTGAAAACACTGGGTTAAACATGCTTTGAAGAAGGTTTAAGATGTTTAATTGGCAGCACTTTGTGTCCTCAGTAGAAAAATAAATTGTTACAGACAAAATATGAGTTTTAAACACTATGAAAATACCTCTATAACTGCTGACAAAACAACTCTATAACTCCTGTCAGTGCTAAACTAAAGGCTATTTCACAGTTTTTTGGGATGCGTTTGATTATGTCTCACTTTTAGTCTTATTATTAGTTCTACACTGGGCAGAACTTTTTTAAACGATAAAAAAATATCTATGAAGATCAGGTATTTTTAATGCTTTTTTAGCCACTAGGAGTAGTAAGACCTGAACTGGATTTCTCTACACTGACTACAGATTCTTTAGAACACAGCAGAGTGTGAAATCTTTCTTCAACTTTACTTGTGAAGAACACAGCTTTCCATGGATTGCGCCCTTCCTCCTCAACCTAACCAATTATTTTGAGTTTCAGAGACGGAACTGCAGTTCAATCCTCCACAAGGCACACAATCAACCGAGGGGTGGCAACTCAACATAACCGGAGGCGTCAACTTCCCATGGACTGAGCATGAATTAAAGCAACGGTGAACATGTTCAGGAAGCAACTGAAAGTGAATGTCATTTTTCATTAGCTGACACTTGTGCACCTCCAACCAAACCTTCTTCACCACCTCATTGTTTCGGTAACTCAAGCTTGGTGAAACAAATACAAATCTTCTTATAACTGTAGCAATGATCCTTTACAAACAGTGAATTAAAAGTCAGAAAACCCTAGTATCCACAATGTGACTTAACAAAAAGCCATCTTTTTTCCCAAATGGCAAGATTGTTCTTTTATGTAATTAGGTTGAGAAACACCGCAGCACAGACAGCTTGCTCTAAACTTACCATGTACTCCATGTTGGAAGCCGGAGGGTAGACCTGTCCCCGCAGCTTGTTGTGCAGGTCGAGGATCAGGTGCTTGTCTTCCTCGCTGATGGCCCTCTTCGCCCTCGACCTCGCCCTCCACCACTCTCCGTCCCTGCCCTTGTACTTGTCCAGGATGGAGTCGAGCCGAGTGGAGTTTGAGAGGAACACGGCCACAGCGCTCTGGCTCAGGCAGAGCATCAGGCCCGCTGCCCTGACCCAGCAAGATAAGGGAAGAGACCTCCTCATGATGAAGGGGCAACGGACGTTGGATTTCACTGCACAACACAGGAAGTTGGTTTTAATTTACCTTTTCAGCATTTTTACCAATCGGCTCGATTTCATCTGACGCCAAACCTTGCATTTTTCTCCACACAGTTTTTTTTAATTAATTAATTTTTTTATGAAACTGATATCTACTCTAATGCTTGAAGCAGCTTAATGAAAACAGTGTCATCTTGGATTTACTTTCAGCCCCACTTTAATAATTCTTTAAGTAGGAGGGAGAAAACTTCAAAACAGTGAGCCTAACACACCTTCAGCGCTCTGAGTGCATCTGCAGGTCACTGCATCAGTACACACAGTAGGACCAGTGTAAACACAGCGTTCACACGACATGTTATACAGCAAAGCTTCACTGCGCATGCTTAATTAATTAAAGATTGAGTAAAGTCTTACTAATTAGCAAATACTATTATTATGACACCTAAATGGAATTTAGCAACCAAAGCAAAAAAATATAATCTTTATACTTACAAGCAGCAAGAAGTTTTTCTTTCTCCTAAAGTGTTCTTGATTTTCTGCCAGATTTAATCTTCCAGATGCGCAACCGTCGTGAGATCAGCGCGGACTGGCAGAGAGCACTTCAATCCATCCATTAGACATGGTGAGCTCGGACTGCAGCCGGGGTCTCTTTCAAGCTCCACATCCACGCTGCAGCAGCACAGAGAGGCGCTGAATGCCTGTCGGTACCTGCTGAATTCCTCAGGTCTCTCAGGACGCCGCAGGCTGAGTGGGATCGCCGGTCATTTTTGCACTTATATACAAATTTGCGCTTGGCAACGCGGGCGCGAGGCTGCGGCCGCGCCCCCTGACAACGCGCGCTCTCCCCCTTTTCGCAGTGTGCGCGCGAGCACACACACAGACACACACACACAGAGGCCGATGGTGAAAGGTCTGAGAGCCCCGGTTTATCTATTTAAGGAAGAACAGGTTCCCACTAGAAGTGACGTGGTGAGAGTAAGTGAATGACGCCTTTTTCATACGGCAAGCTTTGCTGGTTCAAGGCTTTTAATTTTGACAGGTAGACAAAATCAACACTTGGGTTGGAGTAGGAAAAACAAGAGTTGTAAAGAGGGTGCAAGAGGTGAAAATAACATAAAACTTTGGCAACCTCTCATTCAAAAACAATTAGAGAGAGACAGCCATAGAGTGAGTGAGTCAGTCATTTAGCTAGCTAGTTATATTATTCAATTAGTTCATTCTTTGTGCCATACACCATAAAAGTATATTCAAAGTAAATTCAACTAAAAATATGCATATACCTATATATGCATATTTAGTGTGTGTGTGTATGTGCGCGCAAATATATGTATATATACTCATATATAGGTATAGACAGACAGAAAGATGCTATTAGCATGTAATCAATTGCATCTTTTTTTCTGGACTCTGCTGCCCCCTGCTGGCTACATAGGAACTCTTCAAAAACCACGCAGACTACATTATTTACATTACTTGGAGCAAAAACATGTCAGGCCTTGACTTCCAGTTGAAATCATTTATCAATCATTTAGAATTTAAGTTAAAATATTGACCAGAAGTATATGCACTGTACCAGCAAATAGTGTGCTTGTTAAAAATTAAACTCTTTGTTTAACAGTATGAACTCCAACTTAGTCATGACTGCAAAACATGAACATACATCCAGCCTTGGTCCATTGTCAAATATTAACCATCTTCTGATTCTACTTGGGCTGCTCAGACAGACTGTCACAAGACTCAGAATAAAGCAAAGTCATGTAGTTTCATATTTGTTACTTGTCAAGCTTCTGACTGACCATTAAAATGACAACAGCAAACCTCCAAACGGGTCTCAAGATGACTTGTTAAGGCTTTCTGACAGCACAATCCCGCATGCTTCCTGTTGCTTGTTTGTATTTCAGTGGAAACCAGCGCCCCCACGTGGTGCTGGCTGAAGTTGCTAAACTTCAATTTGGCAACTTATGATTTGGTACCAAGTCAGTGTTTTTTTAAGGATTTGCAGTAACAATTAAAAATCTATATTTTATAAAGTTAAAGCTCAAACTCATAATATATATATTTTTTAAGAACAATGTATGATTTGCGAATCATGTACTTTATTTGTATAAACGCAACAAAAATCACATTTTGAATGCTTTTAGGCACTTGGGGTCACGTTACAATGAGACAACAGTGAACAGGCACAACGTAGAAGTGTCAAATCTGGTCTCAGTTATTCTACAAACATCCAAAAAAACAGATTATATGTGTAAAATTTCCATGAAAAAATTGTTTTATTGTTTTTTTCTAAAAAATAAAAACAATTCAGTCCCCTATACCTATCCTTTAACCGTCCATCCCCCCAACCATCAAACCAACAACCAGAACTTTTAAATAATAATAATAATAATAATAATAATAATAATAATAATAATAATAATAATAATAATAATAATAATAATAATAATAATAAATAAAATGTTGCATTTGTCTTATTTAATATGAATACATTTTCTGGCAATACTTCTTTGTAATCCGGTATGAAAATATAAATGTGGATCCTAATGTGCGATTTGATTGCTAGATGTCAAAAGAACGTAATAATCGTACATTCTTACGTGACGTGAAAAAATGAATAAAGAACTGCAAAATTCATAACATGAAGAAATTTGCAACAAAACGTGCATATGCTACATAAATAACCTTTTTTGTATACATGTCTGAAGCTCAGTAAAACGGCCTGTAGAGGTGGTGGCACAGAAGAAGGAGGGTAAAAAGTGAAGGTTTGTGTCAGAGAAGTTAATCCTTAAAGCTGCCAGGAGAAAAAGGGGAGGGTTGGGTGGGTGGATGGACAAGTGTCCGCTGCCTGCTGCTTTGGCGCATATTATGCATGGTAAGCTGAAAGGCGCAACGGTATGTTGCATCGCGCAGAGACCGATGAGAGGCGACGCGCTCGCACCGGGCAGCAGTTTTATGGAGCCATTTGAGAGAGATCTGCGCGTCTTCGGGACTCTGTTATGGCACACAAACTTCTGCTGCCCATCGGTGAGTCCGCTGAATGAGAACGTATAACCTCTCAGAGAAAAAAAATAAATAAATCAAGTGCAAACCATCTACTGCTGCTCACTTCCTTTTCCCCCCTTGCTTCTCTTATTTCTCCTTCTTTCTCTCTCTTCTGGCTCCCCAGCTATAGCGGCGAGTCTCATCCCACCTGAGCTGTGTGGTTCAACAGCAAACACGAAAAAAGCTCAAGGTATAACCTAGCACAAGTATGCAAATGATTACAGTTTGATGTAATACGTTTGATTCCTCATTTAGCCTCATTCAAAGAAAGGATTTCTCGATTAGTGCTCATGTTAAACGCACTTCCTTGAAAAAGAATGTCTTCCTACTTTTTTTATTCAGATAATTGAATGATATACCCCCAATGTATGCTCGTGTTGTAAGTCGGGGGGCATAAAGGGGTTTACAAGGGTTGTGGTTTTAATCCTGTTCAGTTCAAAATGAAACATACTTCATCCTAAAGGGAAATTAAATCATCCACATATGTTGAAAGAGTCATTGTGAATTGTGATGATGTGGTGCAAGATGAATCTCCGACAGCAGTCAGTCTTGCAACGGATTTAAATGGCTCTCTGACTGAAGTTAAGTTTTGTTACCTTTAGGAATAATCGCTTAGATTATGTTTACATTTTTTGCCTTGAATAAGTTTAAATACCTTAAAAAAAAGACCGTAAATATGTACTCTCGAAGAAATCCACGAGAATCTCACAGCAGCCACTCCTACTTTTTTGTAGCAATCTGTCTTTTTTGTTGTTGTTGTTGTAAATTAGAATATTTATACGAATAAAAACTAAAATAAAAGTAAACACGAGGCAAACACATGTGGAAAAAAACGACAAAACCCAATTCGATTAAAAAACAAACAAACAACCTAATTCTTATTTTTTTGTTAGTGGAAAACAACTCAGGTGTGACCCCTGCTGGACAGTGTGGAACATGGGTGAAGGAGCCCAGTGGAGGGTGCTTCACCTCTCCAAACTACCCTGAGAAATACCCACCTGAGAGGGAATGTGTCTACATCATAGAAGGTGAGACACAACGACTGTCCCATCCTGCTGCAGATCTCCCCTCCCACTTCTTAATCGGTCCCTCTCCTGCAGCCTCGCCTCGACAATGCATCGACCTGTTCTTCGACGAGAAATACTCCATTGAGCCGTCCTGGGAGTGCCGGTTTGACCACATCGAAATCCGCGACGGGCCCTTCGCATTCTCTCCGATCATTGGCCGCTACTGCGGGCAGGAGAGTCCTGCCTATGTCCGCTCTAGCGGCCGGTACCTCTACATCAAGTTCGTGGCTGACGGCGAACTGGAGGCCATCGGGTTTTCAGCCCGCTATAACTTCACGCAAGGTGAGCAAGAGCTGGAGATGGTTTGAGGTTGCACTTTCGCAATGTGAGCTTAAGCCTACATTTAGGATCGACTACTGTAGGTTTGGGCACAATCAAACCCATTGTTAGAGAGTATAGTGACCTTAAAGCCCCAATCTTAATCGTATTCTATTGTGTTTTGTTGCATAGACCAACTCACGAAGCAATACACCACCGTGTATTCAGATCCCTGAGTCTTACAATGTAGAACCACTTATACTGAAAATGCTACTTTAAGTCTTTTGAGTTATGTCTGCCATATTTGAGGTAGTTCCTCTCCAGTCAGACTAGCTAGAAAGCATTAAGATCAATTTTAAAGCTTCTTACTGTCCAGTTGCGAACAGGCGATTTAGGGTGTTTCCACACTTATAGTTCGGTAGACTCAGTTTGATTAGGCACCAAATTTGCGACATTTTACTAAATTTTCAGCTGGTGTGATTCAAGTGTTAAACAAACAAACAAACAAACCTTTGGGGAAAAAAACTGCTTACCTCCTCACCTCCACTGCAGCAAGAACTACTGAAGAAAATGACATGAAAACCTCTGAAGGAGACACAACTTAAGAAGATTAAAATATGTATTACATATACATACATATAGAGAGAGAGTGGCATCAGATTTAAGCGGTTGTAGAGTTTCTATTTTGTCTTTGGCAAAAGACCATGAGCCATTTTTTCCGCTAGCGTTAGTCAGGAGCATTTGTTTTGATTGAAATTACCCAGAATTCCTTGTGCTACAGTCCACCTCCTGCTATTGCTGGGTTTCAGACACGTGACCAGGATGACGTACAAAATTCAGATGGAGGGCCGGAAGGGGATTTCTTCGGTTCAAAGCAAGAACGCTAATGCCCTAAATAGGCTGAAACAGACGAGGCTTCTTGAAAAAATACCCTTACATTTAGGATATGATCTGTATTAACTCTGTAAAAAAGACTTCTCTTGTAATCTTGAGGATTTACCCACATCGAGGCGATCTACATAACTATCTACAGCTGCAGACCTCATATTAGACCATGAGCCAGAAAGTTTTCAAAAGCCAGTAGAATACAATCATTTAGTTTCATTTTCGGTCAACCATTTAGGATCAAAAGAAGCATTAAATGGCTGTCTCTTGTTTCTGCCGTAATTAGTCTACGATAACAATGCTATTGCTAACAACAAACTAACCCATGTCATTTCTATGAGCTTGGATCTCCTGGTAAAACATTTATTTAGCTTCTGTAAACCCAAATGCATACTGGAGTTGTTTGTTAATGTTGAGCCGTTGTAGGACGCCGGATTCAGGTCCAATGTAGATCAACGATTAGCAGCGATCTACAAAAACCTCATGTTTGTGGGAAGTGTGGGAATAGTCACAGCTCACTGTGACTGGATGGCTGGGTAGGTTGTATCTAATTCATTTAGCTTTTTTTTTTGGCATGAACGTCCATCTGAGCAAACATTGTATTTTCTGTCCGGGACTCAGCACTGAGCTAGCTGCTAACAACATTAGCACCCTGAGGACAACCATGCTAGGGCATAAAAATAATATATCTTACCTTACGTATGAATGCTCGTCTTTCTAAGTAACTGTCCAATAAAATATCTAAAAATACAATTTAAACGATGCAATCGCTACCTGTTAGAAAGTGGGCCCTGCAAACTCTGGCAACCCTCCTGTTTTTAGCTGTAGGTTGTTGATCCCCTTTTCTCCTCTTTTTTCAATAAGATTTTAAAATTTAACTCCCTTGTGACCAACTACTTTCTAAACACGAAAATAACGTTTATCTTTTTATCTATCAGAACGGTTGGAACAACCGTACTGGACACAGACTATAGACATTTTGATGCTGGATTAACAGAAATAAGTGGGCTGCATTTACTTCCGGCCCTCCATTTGCATTGGGTGACGTCGATGCTGCGTGATCTGAAGCCCAGCAATTGGACTGGTCTCTGGTCTCCTTACATTTGCATGTAGCATTCTAACTGCGCCAGAACTGCACCAACCCCAAACTAACCGGACTTTGTAGGCAGATGAACTGGAGTCCTATTAAACCCTCCTTCGAATTTGTCTGCACCCATCTGCCATTTCCCCCTCCTCAACTAGATAATGCACAATTACTTAAAAATACACACCTTCAGAACATTATTTTGAGTCTTTGAAGTTATTTTGGCTGTGGAAATCGTAATCGGCAAGAATAAAAACGCTCCTGCCTGTAGGATGTTGTGCTCTCCGTTTTGTTGTGCAGGCACAGCAGCTGCAGCTGACAAGAGCACACAAGCACACACACACACACCCGCATACACACGCACACACACACCCACACACACACACACACACACACACACACACACACACATACACACACACACACACAAGTTAATGAAAGCTTGTCTTCAGGGAATGCGGCTTGTCAGCTCTGAGCCGCGGTAGCAGCTTAAGGGTGTCCGAGGCAGAGGCTTTATTAACCACAGAGTTTATGGGCCACCTACACCGACAAGGGGCAGAGATTAATCCGCATCCCTCTGTCCGTCCACCAGACTATCTGTTTTTAAACTCTTTTTAAGCATTAAAATGTCTCTGCTACTGTTTTTGTTCCTTCAAGGGACTACTACAGCTAGAGTTTCCTCAGGCAGTCCTGAAGAATTTGGTCATACGTGTCATGGAGAAGAGTTGAATATATATATATATATATATATATATATTATAAAATCACTATCATTTTGGTGACTCTTACATATTTTGAAAATTAAGAAATACATGTTAGGAATTCCCTGACATGATTTGTTCCTTTGAGAGGACTTTTTTTTTTTTTTTTGGTCTTTGGTTTGGGGTTGTGGAGTGGGGAGAAGGAAAGACTGGGTTTTATGCATCTGCATCACATGTAATTAATTGTTCAAGTCAAAAGTTAATCTCATCCCTAATTCCGGCCATCTCATGAGGCCGGAGGGAATTTGGCCACAGGCCTGCGTGCTTCATATTGAAGATTGAAAGAAAGTGTTTAAGTTGTTTGTTTAGCGACTGACAGTATTCTTTAAAGTACTTTTGTGAGGAGTGCAAGCCGTGTAAAATGTTTGTGAATAATGATGACGTTGTGCTGGAGACGTGGTAGGAATGTGGTCAAAGCTAAGCCCTTACAAACGATTGGTAAGCGTTACCATGGTACCATCACCACAGTTTTTTTTTTTTTTATATGATGTGTTTTCATGTGTCATATGAGACACTTTGGGGGAAAAAAAGGGCATCTCAATATTCTATCCCGACTGTATTACTAGATCAGTGTGTGTGTGTGTGTGTGTTTTATTATTTCTTACCTTCTAAGTTCCATCTTTCCAGCTACTACGTTGAGCAGACCCACTGCGCCTGATGGGGCCCAAAGCCCAGAGCTGATCAAACTTGAACTGGGATTTTCCACACTGAGAACAGAAGCTTTAAAAAAACTATTTAAATCAGGGAGATTTTCCCCATGTCCATAAAAAATAGTTTTATCCATCCGTCCATCCATCCATCCGTCCGTCCATCTGTCCACCCATCCATCCATCCACCCATCCATCCATCCATTCTAGTTTTAACATTTTGCATTCTTATATATATTAATTTAACATTCTCTACCTTTATTCTACCTTATTCTTGTTTTTATTTCAGCCTTACAGTTTTGCTCTTCTTTTTGGCATAAATCCTCTGAGCATAAATTGTTGCGTCTCACACAGATGCCCACACACACACATAGACTCGCAGGAGTAAATGTGAATAATCTGGCCTGGCCTGGAGCAGAAAGGTTAAGAAACAGAGAGGATTAATGAGAGTCTTGGTTGTTTTAAACCTCTCAGTCCACCATGTTACCGTCTTGCTTTATAAACTCTGTTTCTTTGGGGGGGGGTTGCGCTTTAGGTGGCAAAAGATGTGAAAAGTCATTCTCCTTTCTCTAAACAGTTCTGTTACAGCACACAGCCTCTTACATAAACATAAGAGATGTTTTTTCTTTCTTTTTCTTTTTTTTTTCAAATGAAACATTTCATAAGAGAAGCCACAAGTACCAGCGATGTTTTTTTTTTTATTTTTATTTTTTTTTTATCATCAGTTTGGTAGAAACCACCGGAACCTAATCTGTTCTCGACTAAGCTGGTCTGTTGAGATTTTTAATGCACGTCAGCACAAAGGGTTCAGGACACAATATGTGTTCCCTTTGTGTGATTTTTTCTCTCTCTCTTTTTTTTTTTTTTTTTTAGGAAGAGCATCAGGGTTTTTGAGTGTCTAAATGAGGCCAGCAGAACTGTGCCGCAGCGTCAGTATTAAACCTTGGGCCAGCTGTGTGTTTCATATGCCTTTCAATATGCCTGGAGTATCGTTGTTTTTGCTTCTTGGTTTTTTGTTTTTTTTTCCTCTTTGCTTTTTAATCTTCGGTCAGTGATTTTGTTTCAATCGCAATTCACTGCTTTACACAGCACTAAACAACAGATGCTGTACCTTTCTGAAGTTGACTGCACAATGAAGTCTGTCATTGCAGTTGCAATGTGCAGAGCAGCGTACAACTTGAAGAGAAATGAAACATATAGATAGCTAGATAAGCTGAACTGAATTGAAAAGGTCAAGTGACAGTTACAATTTTCTATGAATAAAAATCTGAAAAGTGCGGCCTTACCCCCGAGTGAATGTTTTGTAGAAGCAACAGCTACTATATTTTCGCTCTGCGTTGTTGAACTGGAAACTGATATTTTTTTCCCCACATTCCCGTTTTTTTTTATTTGTTTGTTAGCTCTTTTCCACAGAGAGTCACAGTTAGCAGGATGGTTGTTGCTAAGGAAACGCGTTGTTTTACCTTTTGCAAGATAAAACTTGAAAATTACCTGCAAGTAGTTTAGGTTTGTCAAAACTGCCTAATCTAATCTACTAGCAGATTAGATTTCATTCAATAAAAATTAAAAATGCAACGTATTGTCATTTTTTTCCTTCCAGTTTTTTGTTTGTTTGTTTGTTTTTTGTAGTTTGGACTGCATGAAAGTTTTGCTTTAAATGAAATTAGTAAGATCCAACGGATGAAAAGGGCTTTAGATTATTGCCTCAATAAAACAGAAACAGCATTTTTGTTTACCCAACTTTTTCAGGGGGTAATCAGTTGTTTTCTATTTTGTCAACCAATCTTTTTTTTTTTACCACCCATGACTTGTGGTGAGGGGGCCAAACAAAATCCTTCCAAGAGCCACAAATGGCTCCCAGGCACCCCCACATCCCACACTATCACAGGCAGTGCATCAAAGCATTAAAGCCAGATGTTCTCCGGGCAAGAGAAATGAAAAATAAAAAGGACAACAACTAAATTAAACATAGATAGACATAAATAAATCCAGAAGTATCCTGAGAGATTTATAAGGCAGTAACAGCGGTTCGAGGTTTTAAAGAATATCTGGATTCTTCATGTGTATACAGTTTCCCCCCCCCTCTCAATTATTGCCTTCAATTTCAGATCCCGAGTTTGAAGAAATCGGAGAATTGCCGGCTCTACCAGGTGAGTATTCATTTTACTGGCCACATTTTACCATCCAGGCGAATACGAACAAAATCCAACTTTCTGACGCTGGAGTATTTTTATTACTCAGCTTCGTAGGAGATAAAGATCTGCGTGGATTTGATTTTTTTTTTCTTTTGCTACTGCTATTTGCTATCCAGCTGCTTATCTTACTTTTCAAGCGCCTTGTCAGATGAGCAATGATACGTGGCTCTGAGAACAAACCCACCTTTTGACATGCAGCATCATTGTCCTCTAAATTTTTGACTAGCAAACTTTGTGTTATTTGACCATGGGATCAATCAGTTTGCATGATTTAACGGATTAGTGAGACTTGGGATAAAGTGCTCATGTTAAGAAATTTCATGCATTTTTTTTTTTAAGCTTGAAGAGAAAATCTGCTTGAAGCTTTCCGATTAAACTGGATTAAAACAAGATAAAGATAATCCAACATATTCTGAAACATGTTGATTTGCTTTTTGTTCGGTGATTCTTTTTGGGATTGGAGAATTTTTCTTTCTTACATTTTTTTTTGGTTGTTTTTGTCAAGTTTGTCCCTGTTTAAAAGCTTCAGATAAATTTGCCACTTAGTGTTTGTGCAGCTGCGGTTTTCTGCTGACCTCTTTTTTTCTTTTCTTTTTTTGGCAAATTTCGAACTGGTTAGGCGCAGACTATTCCACATGCACCAACATAAAAACACTACAACGGATCTATAATAGCTCCACGTTAGTTTATGGAGGCTTAAATCCCGACATGCTGAGAGCTTTCAGATCAGTAAACAAAGATGTTATTGCTAGATGGACAAAAGAAATACCACGAATTTCTTTTTTTGACACAGCTTGTGATTTTGAGCTGAGCGGTCCGGAGGGCTTCGTGGAATCCACACAGATAGCCAAAGAGGGAAAGGCGCAGCTGACTGAAGCAGTGGACTGCAGGTGGTACATCAGAGCTCCACCCAGAGCAAAGGTAGACACGCTCCAGAGTATGCTCATTCATTGTAAAAAATGATAAGAGTAAAAAAAAGGGGGGGGGGGGAAGATGTTTGGTAACACTTTACTTGAAAGTGTGTGCATAAGACTGACTCAACATCTGTCGCGAACAGGAAGGAGTCTTCATGAGTGTTTATGACCGCTGTCGTGAAGTCTCATTCGGTGGATAATGACACTTTTAATGCAAAGTTGACACTTTCAATGGACGTTTAATGCAAATTCTAATAGAACT
Source organism: Gambusia affinis (assembly GCF_019740435.1). Taxonomy (NCBI): domain Eukaryota; kingdom Metazoa; phylum Chordata; class Actinopteri; order Cyprinodontiformes; family Poeciliidae; genus Gambusia; species Gambusia affinis. The sequence continues at coordinate 6,271,388 of NC_057879.1, forward strand.
TTGCATTAAAAGGGTTATTATAGACCAAATAATACAACATCTACACTTTCAGTCGACTTTTAATGCAAATTTCAGTGCAACTTCGCATTAACAGTGTCGTTATTTACCGAATGACACGTCACGACAACCGTTGCAAACATTCATGAAGACTCCTTCATGTTTATGACAGTGTCATTCACAACCCATCAAATAAAGTGTTACCAAATGGGTGTTATTATACCATGCAATAATATATATTGGTTACAAATAAATGTACCAAGTGTCCTTTGAAACTGATTAATGTTTCTAAAGATATTTGCCTTTACAAGGGCGTAAACAGGTCTGCAACATTTTTACTGTGGGTGGACTGTGATGTCTGACATGCAATAGTTACAGCTCAAAAGATTGTTCTATGGCTCTGTCTTAGAAGTGCTGCTTTTTTTTTTTTTTTACCTTCAGCTGGATGCTGGGCCACCAAAAAATATAGTTTTTGCCATAAAAAAATAAAACACAGGCAAAGGAATATTGGCGAATTGACAGTTATAGATATGTTGGTTTCCCATCGACCACACGTGCAATTAGGAGGCGTGCGTGTTGGATTTCTATCCTCTGAGCTCAGTCTGTGTGTTGGGCTTCTGTTGTGCGTGTGTGTGCCTTGGAGAGTTTCAGCTCGTTGGTGTGCCTTTTGCCCAATCCCCCCCGGCCCCTCCTCCCGCAGATCTACATGCGTTTTTTAGAGTACGAAATGCACAACTCAAACGAGTGCAAGCGCAACTTCGTCGCCATCTACGACGGGAGCAGCGGAGTGGAACACCTGAAAAACAAGTTTTGCTCCACGGTGGCCAACGACGTCATGCTGGTGACCTCTGTGGGCGTGGTGAGGCTCTGGGCAGACGAAGGCAGCAGGAAGAGCAGATTCAAGATCCTCTTTACCACTTTCCATGAACGTGAGTGAACGTCAATACGTGCACGAGGACAAAATGCAGTTGCGTGTGCTACAGCTACATTTTGCGTTCTATTTGCTTCTTTGATGAGAAAAAAAAATAAATAACAGGCATGTGTTCTTTGACACAATGCGTGTTTGTTGAAGTCAATGAACCGTTCCCACAAAAACCAAAATCTTTTGATAACATTTTCATGGTCTTTTCTTGCTTAAGCGTGATCATGTCTCTCTTTAAGAAGACATTAAAGGAGTTGATCAATGTGGGGAATATCATAGCAATTTACTCTATCAATTGTTTTTGTGGTCTTATGCTAGTATGATGCCAAAAGTCCTGTTCAACCAATCACAGGGACTATAAGAGGGCTTCTTTCTTGTTCACTTTTTGACAGTGCTGTACACTGCAAAACATTTAAAGGTGTCTTAACTTGAAAATAAATGTCCACCTGCTGGCTTGAAAATGCAACAGGTGGACAAGAAAACTGGTTTGGGTTTAACTCAGAAATTAAAGTTTGTGAAGTTGACATGAGACAAGTTGTCTAAACATCGTTTTATTTTTTTAAGTTCATTAATCTGAATGGTGAGTTTTGACCATGTCGTTCTTTTACTATATGCAAGAGAAAAAACTGCCCTCATCTAGTTAAAGAGCAAACATTTCTGTATTATTTACATTCACAATATCAAGTTAAAATGACTTGTTTAATTTTAGAATAATTTAAATTGTTGGTTTATATTGCATGAACAGAGTAATGAGTTTCATTAAGCATCATAATGAGTTCTGTTCAAAAATATTTATTGTGAACAGAACATTCCATCCATCCATCCATTTTCTGAACACCCTTCTTCCCTAATGGGGTCGGGAGGGTTGCTGGTGCCCATCTCCAGCTGCGTCCCGGGCGAGAGGCGGGTTCACCCTGGACAGGTCGCCAGTCTGTCGCAGGGCAACACAGAGACATACAAGACACACAACCATTCACACACACTCACACCTAGGGAGAATTTAGAGAAACCAATTAACCTGACAGTCATGTTTTTGGACTGCGGGGGGAAGCCGGAGAAGCCGGAGAACCCGGAGAGAACCCACGCATGCACAGGAGAGAACATGCAAACTCCATGCAGAAAGACCCCAGCCAGGAATCGAACCCAGGACCTTCTTGCTGCAAGGCAACAGCTCTACCAACTGTGCCACTGTGCAGCCCTGAACAGAACATTATTCTCAAGAAAATGTGCACTCTAAGACATATCAATGTAACGCACTTCTATTTCACTCACGGTGCCACACAGGATACAAAAATATGCCGCTAATCGCACTGGGAATTAGTTCTCACTCCTGTCTCTTTCTTTTTTCAGTTTTCATTTTTAGGTGCTAACCTAAGAACCCTTGTTTATTCAACTCTTGGAGGTTTGACAAAATGAACAAAAAGTTAACACAGCGTGCCGCTGTAAGTTTATCTTCCCACACATTTAGGTTGAAAATCTAAAACTCCCAAGTTTTATTTGACTTAAAGAGCAGAAGGTAGTAGACGCAACTAAATGTTTTGCAGTTCATATGCTCCTCCTTTCATAAGAGTCTGCTCTAAACTCAGTAAAAAGGAACTAATTTGTGTTCACAGTTCACCGCCTAGGTTTCACACTTCAAATTTGTCATTTAAATAACAAATAATAAACAATCAGTTTAAAGTTCTCTAAAAAGTGAGCTCCTCTAGCTTTCATATGAACATGTTTGTGTGCAGTGGTATTTTTTTTAAAGATCTGTAATGGTGAGAAATAACAGAGTGAATCCCTGAAATAGTCTGCTTAAATAGTTTGCCTTAAACTTTGACCGCTGCACGTCAATCGTCTTTTGTCTTAGCTCCATGTGAAGGCGACACCTTCTTCTGCCACAGCAACATGTGCATCAACAACACCCTCGTCTGCAACGGCGTGCAGAACTGTGTTTACCCGTGGGATGAGAATCGCTGCAAGGGTACGCTGACGGTTTGCACTTGCAACGTCTTTCTTTCTTTTTCTTTTCTTTTTGGGGTTTTTTTTGTTTCCGTCTGCTGAGCCGTGGTTGTCGTCCACTTTACAGAGAAGAGAAAAGCCAGCATCCTGGACACGCTGGACAACACCAACCTCACCATCATCGGAGTCACGTGCAGCCTGGTCGTCATCCTGCTCGTCATTTCCGTCATCATTCAAGTCAAGCAACCTCGCAAGAAGTACGTCATCCGCAGGTGAGGGATGAAAACCCCGTGTAGTGCCATTTTCTACCGACGTGTTTACCGCTAATAGCTTGCTGTGATGTGGAAATAACAAGCTAATCCAGAGGTGGGTAGTAACTACTCACATTTACTGAATTACATTTACTGGAGTTAGTTTTTTGGGGGGGAAATAATACTTTTATGAGTTTGTTTGTTTGTTTGTTTTTTTACTGTGCTTTACTTTTTACTTTTAGTTGAGTAATTTTATTATGAAGTATTTCTACTCTTACTTGAGTAAAATTTCTGGATTTTCTACCCACTGAATGGCAAAACAAACATGTTTTAAACAAAAAAATTCTTATTTGTTAAAACTGTCATTATGTTGTGACAGTATGATATGAGAGATCATTTGTGAAAAATCTATTTCCTCTGCTTTCTCCCAGTGCTACCTAGAAACAACCAGTCAGTGGCAGGAGAGTTTTAGTGCTGTCAATCACTATTTCATGTGACTGCTCATCCTTCCTCCGCTCGCTCTGTGCTATGCTGCAGCTAGCATAGCCTGTTGAGAAAGCTTAGTCTAGTTACCATTGCTACTAGTGACGGCAGATAGACAATTTTCCCGTAATGATATATTGTTTCTCCACCATTAGCACATTTAGCAGTGAGTGAATGGAGTTGATTGGCAGCACTAAGACCCTCCTCCTGGTTCTGATTGGTTGTTTTGGTCGGAACGCTGCACTACTTTAGCCAGTAATAGCAGCTCAGGGAGGAGATTGACTGTTTTCACAGATTATCTGTCTCATAACAAATTGTCACGACATAGTGACAGCTTTAACAAATATGAAGAAAGCATATTTTTTTATTAAAGTTTTATACTGCAGCTTGAAAAAAAATGCAACTACATAGCATTTTTTGAGAAGTCCGGATTGCTTCATGTATATTTTGCATCTTGCTTTTGACTGTTGCTGGTGGGGAGAGACATTTCAGTAAGTTAAAACTAACAGAAAACATTTAAGCAACCTACTTGAACACTGTATGTCAACTGTTGGATGTAAAATTCATAAGAAGTAAATTTTGTGCTAGTTATCAGTATTGGACCAAAGAAAGCAAGGCAGTGTCAAGCCTTTAAAATTGTGATGCTTTTGATGGGTCAGATACACTCAATTGTAACAGCAACTGCGTGGGGAGGGGGGGCAATTTTATTTTTTGTCAGGGGGCCCGAGATTCTTGGCAGCGCCCCTGAATTTGAATACGTAAAAGAAACACCAGGCGCCCACCTTCTTCCAAATCCAACCCGGACTGTACCTATCCTAAATGTTTTCTTGTTATTTTCCTTTTGCATCCTAAGAGATGACTTTGACCCAGCACTGCTCCACCCTGGTTTTGAGCCGCCACACTACGAACTCTGCACCCTGCGCCGCGCCCCTTCTGGCGACCTCACAGACGGCGCCCTGGCAGACGACTTCGACAAGTTCCACAAGCTCAGGCGCTCGGAGAGCAAGTGCATCCGCGACCACCACTGCGGCTCGCACCAGGGAAGCATCCACGGCAGCCGCAGCAACCTCAGCCTGAGGGACGCCACCATCGCGCCCGACGGAGGGGCCGCTGTGCCCCCGATGTCGCCGAGGTTGGCGAAGCAGATGTCTCCGCACCTCTCTCACCACAACACGCCGGCGGGTCGGAGGAGCATCCTGGTGATGAAGCACAGCTACTCGCAGGACGGGGCGGAGGCGTACAGGGCGGAGGACGAGGACGAGGATTTGATGATGGACGTCGGCCCCACCACCAGCCAGCACTACATGCACCACCACCACATCCACCACAGCACCCCAGGGTTGGACCGTACGCTGTCCAACGACTTCTAATTTATTGCAAGTTCGAAAATCGGGTCATCTGCAATTGGTTGGCATTGAAATCGATGAGAGATGTTCACAGGGGAAGGTAGTTTGGGACTTATTGGCCCTCTTTCTTCTCAATGGGGGCTGAAAATTCTGGAGTTTTTAAAACTTAGTAGATTCCTTTGAGTGTGTCTTCCTGACGTCCATGTTTGACATTCAGCGAACAGAAAGAGCATTTAAAGATAGTTTTAATATATGTTCCCTGAAGCCAAAGAATTAAGTACGGTATTAAATACCATGCTGCTTATGGCACAAATGACATAAAAAGGGAAGAAAGTAAATTGCAACAAAGTTGGGTCAGAAGTCCTACTGGATCCCAGCTCCCTTTTTTGTTCCTGCATTTCTGCCCTGTTTATCTAATGTATAGGTATATACTGTCCTATTTATTATTTTATGAATTGACATTTTTCCACCACCAAAGCAAAAACAAATGTTTTATTGAGTGCTAGATACTGTACCATGTATGTTTTCACCCAATTGTTAATTGATTAGATTAAATATTTTTTGTTGTTTGTTTTCCCTGAAAGCTAACATGGCATTGTTCTTTTAATTTCACACTCCTTTTAATTGTGAAAGTATGTTTTTTGTTCTTGATTTTCTTCCACTTAAACATTCCGACATTTTATTAAAATAATAAATGTTTTACAATGGGATTCAATGTGATGAACGGAAATTAGTGATTTATCATGAAGTGGAAGGAAAATGATATAATTCACCTCAGATATTTTTACTATATATATATATATATATATATATATATATATATATATAAAGAATTAATGTGATTGGAAAAGTGAGATTGTGAATAGTCGTACACTTAGATGTGAGAAAGAGATTGTACTGGACTTTTTATGCAAATACGTCATACATCTGAAGGACGTTTGAATTTGACGCATTATGTTTTTCAAGAGAAAAAGTTTTTTTAAAAAGTAGTTTATAGAAGGGTCTTATTGTAGTGGAATCATTAAATTAACCAACAAAAATTGATGTCAGTGGAGACGTTAAAGGCTTAACAATTGCGAAACCTATTCCAAACCAGCAGGTGGCAGTCATGTACCACTCAGCTTGCAATCACAGCCTAAACAAATCCCCAAGAAAAAAAACTCGACTTAATTCAGTCCTTATCGGTTGTGGAAGGACATTAAAAGTGGCCGATGGTTGATAAATATCTACTTTTGAATTTTTACGTGGAGGAATTTTGAAACATCTACTAAAATTTTAGTAAAAACCCCTCTGTTTGGAGGTTAGCTAACGCTAGCTGACTTTTAGCTTGGGAGAGGTAGCATCATGTCACAAAAAATTATTTAATAAAATATGGAAAGACGGATCGATACCAAATAGTTGGAAAAGGGCAATAATTTTACCATTTAATAAACCAGGTAAAGATCCTACCTGTCCAAATAATTATAGACCAATAGCTCTTACTTCTTATTTAAGTAAATGGATGGAGAAAATAATGGTTAATAGATTAGGATACTTCCTTGAGAAGAATAATCTAATTAATGGATACCAATGTGGTTTCAGAACAGGAAAATCAACAATGGATGCTCTAACTAGAGTCAGTAATGACATAGAGAAAGCTTTAAAAATGAAGGAAATAATGATTATAGTATTTTTTGACATAGAAAAAGCATATGACTCACTATGGAAAGAAGGATTACTTATAAAAATGAAACAGATGGGAATAGGTGGGAGAATGTATAATTGGATAGCAAATTTTCTGCTAGATAGAAAAATAAGAGTAAAAATTGGGAATGACTATTCAAATGAATTTAATGTTGAAAATGGAATACCTCAAGGTAGTGTAATTAGTCCAATTTTGTTTAATATTATGATCAATGATATTTTCTATGATACTGGTAATGTATAAAATCTGCACTATATGCAGATGATGGGGCCATATGGATGAAAGGGAAAAATATTAAACATGTGGTAGAAAATATTAAAAAGCAATTAGTAAAGTAGAAAATGGTCTTATGAATGGGGTTTTAAATTATCAGCAAGCAAGTCTTGTTATATGGTTGTCACAAAGAAGAGAAATATTAATATAGAAACAATAACATTATATGGACAGACTTTAGAAAGAGTAACAGAATATAAATATCTAGGTTTATGGTTGGACAGTTCTTACTCATGGAAAACACATATAGATAAATTAGAAACCAAGTGTAAAAAGTTATTAATCTATTAAAGGCTGTGGCTGGAAATAATTGGGGGGCAGATAGACAGTCATTATTAAGCATATACAGGGCTCTCATGAGAGCAATAATAGATTATGGCAGTATTATATATGGAGCAGCAGCTAAAACGTCATTACAAAGAATAGAAAGATTACAGTGTAGAGCTTTACGTATATGTATAGGAGCAATAAAAACAACACCTATTAATGCTCTCTTAATTGAAACTGGGGAAACTCCTCTGGAAATAGAGAATTAAACACTAGCTTTAGCATATTGGATGAAAATTAAAAGTAATATAGATGATAATGTGAATTCAATTATCTTACAAAATTGTTGGGAATATGTGAAGTTCCAAAGTAATGGATTTGGATGGATGGTTAGGAAATGGATTAAAATGTATGGATTGGAGGACAAGGAAATAGCTCAGTTTAATCCAACTAGCGTTATTCCTCCATGGTTAATACCAGAGGTTAATGTAGATTTGAAAATTAGCATAATGAAAAATGATTGGAATTTAAATGAAATAGGGATAAAGACTGATATTTATTTAAGAAATACATATAATAATTATCTTAAAATTTATACAGATGGTTCTAAGAATTTAAAAGGATATGTGGGAGTAGGAATATATATTCCAGAGTTTAAAAAATGTATTTCTAAAAGAATATCAGATCAATTGTCGGTTTTTACAGCAGAAATGGTGGCAGTTATATTAAGCTTACAGTGGGTGGAGGAGATTCGACCAGACAGGGTGGTGGTGTGCACAGATTCCAAAGCAGTAGTAGAAAGTATCAAGGGAGAAGGAAATAATAGAAAAGATCTGGTATTAGAAATTCATCATATTTTATTTAGATTATATAGGGGCATTGATGTTTGGTTTTGTTGGGTGCCAGCACATGAAGGAGTAAAAGGCAATGAAAAGGCAGATAAATTAGCTAAAAGGGCTTTAGAGGAGAAATAGCAATGTTAATTCCTTTTGGGAAAGGGAAGGAAATCACTTATTAAAAGTAAAGAACTGGAGGAATGGCAAAAAATGTGGAATGAAGATAAGAAAGGAAGAAGATTATATGAAGTACAAAAGTCAGTTCAAATTCGAAGCATTAATGAAAGAAACAGAAGAGAAGAAATAATAATAAGTAGATTAAGAATAGGTCATACCTACTTAAATGACATACTTTATTTAATAGGGAGGAAAAATAATGATAAATGTGAGAGATGTGGAGAGAAAGAAAATGTAGAACACATACTGATGAACTGTAAGTCATATGAACACAAAAGGAAAGAATTAAAGAGAATAGTTAGAAGTATAGGGCATGAATGGAATCTTAAAGGTATATTAGGAAATGAAGGAAACATAACAGATATTCACAAATTAAGGAAAGCATTGTTTATTTATCTTAAGAATACAAAATTAAAAAATAGAATTTAATAGATGTGAAGTAATGCAGCTACACACTCATGTACAGTAGGTGGCGGTATGCACCTTAAAGTTGCTTGTGATCCGCCATAATAGAAAAGAAGAAGAAGAAGAAGAATCATGTCACAACATGAACTGGTTCTGGACACTGGACAGGGCAACGCAGCTTTCAGCGAGGGGAGACGGAGAAGAAGTCGACTCGGGCTGGTCGTCACCGGGGTTGTTGGAGGGTCGCTGGTCGCTCTTTACGCGGTGGCCGCTCCGTTTGTTGCCCCTGCCCTCAGAAGAGTCTGCCTCCCGTTTGTTCCAGCCACCACGGCTCAGGTGGAGAACGTCCTCAGGGTGCTGCGGACCAGAACGGGAACTCTGGTGGACATCGGAAGCGGAGATGGACGGATAGTAAGTGGAGATTGGCCACCACACACATCATTAAAACTCGTACAAAATAGGTATTTTATTATTATTATTATTATTATTATTATTATTATTATTATTATTATTATTATTATTATTATTATTATTATTATTATTATTATAGTCTAAAACAGTCACCATGCAATTTCCCATGAATGCTCTACAAATCCATTTGGACTTGTAATAGTCAGTTTATTGATATTTTCTCAGTTTTAAACAGTGAAAGAGAATATCACCATTCTTCTTCAAAGTACATGTTAAGATCCTGAGAGTAAATTAATTGTAGATTATATCCATATAATCTGATCATTTTGCCTCCTGTAGCAAAAAATTAATAACAAATGATATTCTAAAAACTTTAACCTTAAGTTGTAAACCCACAGAAATCTATTCCAGGTTTTTTTATGGTGACAATAAAAAAAAAAATGGCTGTGGAGAAATTACAACTTCCCTGATTACATGCTGTTTAACTTGTTTATGAACTGATTTTTTTAAATTTAATTTGTCCTTGGAATTAATAAAGTAGTTTTGAATTGAATTATTGAATTAGATGCACGTAATCTTAATGTATTTGCACTACATTGAAAAAAATATACAATAATATTGGTGATTTCAGTGAGAAATACATGCGCTTAGTAAACAAATGATCTAAAATCTGATAGATCTGTCTCAACTGCTCATTTTTATTGATAGAAATAACGTTTTTGAATGGTGTCTGCTGTTTTTGGAATTAAAACAACTTACTTGTAATTTTCACCCGTTTACCTTCTAATACCTTTTTACCCTGCATTAAGCAACATGTGTAACCAAATATAGTGCAAGCATAGCAGCCCTGAATGCTAAATGCTAAATAGCTTATTCTAATCATTTGATTTTATTTCAATATCCATTACTGTAGTACAGTAATGTACTACAGTACATTACTAGGAAGTTTTCCTGAGATGAAAAATTAACAGAGGACTTCGATCAGACAAAGTACTTTGTAATTTATCCCAAAGTACTTTTTAATTTGAACTTGAAATAGCCAGTTCAAGCAATTTTACTCGGTCTGGAATTTTTTCTTTTTTTTCAGTTCTTGAATCCATTAGTTAGCTTCTGTTAATTTCGTCAAGCCTGTTAAAGAATAAAATTGCAGACAGGTGGAAACCGATGGCTCACTTAATTTGTTTTCAGAATTTGAAGTCTCACCAGTAAGTTATTTAATTCGTGAATACAGTATGTGAATCTGCAGAACATGACCATCACCCATAGTGAAGTCAGATCCCTCTAATCTCATCCTGCCAGAAAATGGTTTCTCCCTTGTTAGGAAATTAAAACCAAAAAATTTAATGGCTGTCCTTAATTATCTTCAGTATTGCTACATTCTGTCCTGCGGGAAGCCGACAGCAGCTGAAAAGTTCACTTATGTCTCACGATGGCTTTATTCCATTTCCTACTATGACTTATTAAAGCAACAAAATTAGCTCACTTCTATCTTTGCTGTCTCCTCTCTCCCTCTCTCTCTTTTTTTTTTTTTTGCAGGTGATAGCAGCTGCAAAGTGTGGATTTCAGGCTTCTGGTTTGGAGCTGAACCCTTGGTTGGTTTGGTATTCTCGCTACAAAGCCTGGAGAGAAGGCGTCCACCGCTCCACCTCCTTTCACATCTCAGATTTGTGGAAGGTTGGTGGCTCCCGATTAGTGGAGCGCATACAAGTGTTCGTTTAGTGTGACAAATAAACAGTAAGACTATTTAATTCTACTCTCTAAAACCCAAATGTTTTTGTCCTTTTTGACAGGCTAGCTTTGCTCAGTATTCCAATGTTGTTATTTTTGGAGTTCCTCAAATGGTGAGTTTGTAACTCTGGGATAAAGTCTTGCTTGGTGAAATTGCTGTACAAGTTAAATAAGATGTTGCTTGTGTTTAGTATTCAAAATCCCTAATATGTATTGTGTTTTTTTTTTCCATGACTGCAGATGGATCAGCTAGAGGTCAAGCTGGCAAATGAGCTGCCAAGTTCAGCCAAGGTGGTCGCCTGCCGCTTCCCCTTTCCCACATGGGTCCCGGAAAGCACTGAGGGGGAAGGCATAGACACCGTGTGGGTGTATGACGCCAAAATATTTCACTCAGATCTGCACAGAAAAACAGACAAAACGTTGTTAGAACAAAAAAAATCACATCCACACTCATGAGATCAGTGGTTCCTAAAGCTCCCAGATTGAATTTTTTATTTATTTTTTTTGTTATTTGCAAAAATATGCTTTAAATTAGCTGCCCACGGCTTCCCTATCCTAAATTGCTCTGAAAATAAAAATTGGATGACATGAGTAATTTTGTATGTATTTTTGAAATGAATTATTTTGCGTTCAAAACGAGACTCTAAATCAAACATAGTGATGGTAAGTTGAGAAAGCTGTATTTCTCACAGCAACAGAGTGCTACTCTCATTAATGCTTGTATAATTAGTTGGTTTTGTGTGTATTTAATAAAAACGAATGTAATGTTAAAAAAAAAAAGTGTCTCATTGCTCTGTGGTGCCATCTAGTGGTGAATAAACCGTACTATCATGTGCTGTCGCTTTTGAGTATGTAGTGCCTGCTAGTTGAATAACTATCAAGAAGCGTACGGATTTTTTTTTAAACACATGTTATTCTGGCCATTTGAAAGTAAACACGGTGCCAAAATGTTTACTCAGAGATAGCTGACGGCTGTCTCTTTTCCACCCCACCGTCGGGCTGCATGTGTGGAGCTTAGCAGCCAGCCAAGATGGATACCGCAGAAGAAGGTAGCTAATGTTCAAATTTAAAATTCTAATTTTGTGTTGCAACTTATTATGCCGCTGGTGTTGAAGCTACGCGCGTCATTGGTTTGTGTAGGTCTGAACCAACGACAGAGTCAAAGGAGGGCTTTATGCGTTCTGTAGGGATGGACAGTGTTGAGTGAAATTTAAGAAACCGTTAGCCAATTAGTGTTAGCTCCGCAGCTAACGGGTATTAGCTTCCATCTGTTAGCCCAGAGCTGAAAATACAAACAGCTGTGTTAGGTTGCTGCGGTTTGGCATTTAGAGACATGATATGAAATACCGAAAGGTTCCACTTGAAACCCCTCAAATAGTTACGAACTACAAATGGGCTCTTGTATAACCCCGAGCAAAGTTTCTCAATGGTTTTTCATGATAACGTTGATTAAGTTGCACCGTTATCAGACGGTTACGTACAATAAGAAGCTAGCCACGCATACGATTCATTTGGTAACACTGTATTGTATTGTTTCTGTACTTGTTACAGTTGAAAATGCTACATTTCCAGATTTATGCCGATTTCTAATCACTCTCCTCGGGTATTACATATATGCTACATTGGATATTGCATGATTATGTAATCTTTAAAAACGCCCGACTTGCTTCCCTTAGGCCTGACTTGTAATAAATTGACATTCACGCTGGTAGTCGATAGCGGATAACCACCCAGGGCATTGTAAATGCCATCACACGGCAGCGTCACCGGCTAATTATAGGTATTTTATTTTGGTCCCTGAAGTACAAAGGGTAATCCAAGGATTATAGTTTGGCGCTGTTGCCCTGTCCTCTTCACCTGCCAATATTACAGCACATATATTTAAATTTGTTAGGCTTCAAGATTTTTGTTTTCAGGTAATACGGAGTTTCTAAAAAGTCTTGGCAAAGTATGCGAGTTGCTGATATCATTTTCAAGCTGCGGACAAGAAAATGTTTGATTCTCCAATGTTTTCCTTCCATTTTCCCCTCCCAAAGTTCAGAAGTCTAATAAATAATAGCAATGATAATAGTAACAACTTGACAGTTAAGATAACTAGTAATAACACTATACATATGTGCAAAAGGTGGCATACTGTGTCTTTGATTTGCAAAGTCAGTCTTGAATATCAGACTTTTTTTTATGTTAGTAGTTTTGTTCATGGAGGGGGAAAAAAAAGAAACTGAAATACTTTTATAGTCTCCAGACAACTTCAGTGTCAGAAAGAACTGAACCTGTGGAACGTAAAGTAGCTCTAAAATTCAGAATCATTTATAGTTTTATTTTGTTCAAGACATTTATGTGTTTACTATACAAAAAAAAAAGTTCAATAAAGCCACTCAAGAATTTATTGAACTTCTGCTGATTGTAGATGATCTGCCAGAGAGAAATGCTGTGTCAGAGTAATTTTGACAAAAATATTCGAAACTTTCCTGATTTGTGTTTTATGTATGCCTTTTGCAGCGGACATTTGTCGAGTGTGTCGCTCGGAGGGCACCCAGGAAAAGCCTCTCTACCACCCTTGTGTTTGCACTGGCAGCATTAAGTTTATCCACCAGGAATGGTACGAGTGTGAAAACATTTATACACTCTGATAAAGGTGCATTCAGCTCTATTTTCTGTTGCTCTCGATGTCAAGCCGTTGCTTCAAATACGCACAAGTCATATTAAGCGTCAAACTCAAAGATGGAACAGATAATGCTGTTGAACTCATCCTGTTGTGTTTTGTCTTCACAGCCTACTGCAGTGGCTGAAACACAGTCGGAAAGAATACTGTGAATTATGCAAACACAGGTTTGCATTTACACCAAGTGAGTCGTTCTGTAAATAAAGGAGGAAAAAAAACAAAACACTGCCATGCAGAACAAGTCGCACCCCTTTAACTTTTTCACATTTTGACAGATACAAATTTATAAAACTCAAGTTGTTTAGATCGAGGCTATGTTTATGTGTTTGAATGGCCCAGTCAAAGTCCAGCCCTAAAGCCACATGAAAAGACCTTCTTAATTCGTGTTCCTAACCTGACTGAGCTCGAGTTGTTTTGCAAATAAAATTGCGATAGATACACTTGGTAAAATGTCAATGTCAAATTTGTTTATATAGCACTTTAAAAGCAGGTTTAAAACTTCACCAAAGTGCTGTACAAAAATTATTATAAAATAAGTTGATCAAAAGAAAAGAAAAATAATACAACAAAAAATATACTTACAATGTTAAAATAATAAGAGTAATGATAAGTAAATAAAACAAAACCAAAAAAAAGCATCACAACAGAAGAGCTACAGTATCAGGCCTCAATTAAATGTCAGAGAATAAAAAGGAGTTTTAAGGAGAAATTTAAAATGATCCAGGCTGTGGGCAGATCTAATCTGGAGAGGTAGATTATTCTGCATAATAAGAGCAGCAACGGAGAAGGCTCCATCTCCTTTTCTCTTAAGTCGAGTCCGAGGGACATTCAGAAAGCAGCTGATTATTTGATCTTAACGTTCTGGACACAGAATGAAGTTGCAAAAGATCCTGAAGATAAGGAGGGGCTAACCAATTTAAAACTTTACAAGTTGTTAAAAGAATCTTAAAATCTGGTTGATATGAAACAGGCAGCCAGTGCAAGGAGGCCAATATTTGAATTGCATCCGTACTTGGAACTCAAAATACAGCAAAAGGTGGATGGATAAAAATGCACGCAGCACGTTTTAGATTTTTATTTGTCTCAAAAAAAAAAACCCAAAACGAAACATTAATTTCCACTTTATTTTTATATGCTAATTTGTGAATACAGTATGTGAATCTGCAGAATATGACCATCACATATGATAAAACAAATCAGTCTGTCACGGCAAAAACCAAAAAAAAAGAAGAAAAGTTGTGGTTGTAACATGTCCGAATGTGAAAAGGTTAATCAGCATTGGAGACATTTAACTATCTGTTATAAATATTTGTTCTTCGGTTGTTTTTTTTCCTCCAGTCTATTCTCCAGACATGCCGTCCCGTCTACCTGTCCAAGACATCTTTTCAGGGCTGGTCACCAGTATCGGGACGGCCATCAGATACTGGTGCCACTACACTCTGGTGGCCTTTGCCTGGCTAGGTGTTGTGCCTCTCACCGCATGTGAGTCCCAGAAGCAAACAAAAAGCAACTCAAAACAAACAGAAGAGCCGAGAACAGGCTTTTACCGCGCTGTTTTTACCGACGCTTTGTGTCTTCCTGCCAGGTCGCATCTACAAGTGTTTGTTTACCGGCTCCGTGAGCTCTCTTCTTACCCTGCCATTAGATATGCTTTCCACGTAAGTGTCTGTCCTTGAGTTTGTCTTCCCGTTTGTGGTTTTTGCAGCTCTTCACTGACCGTCGTGTTGTTGAGCTTTCTAAAACAAGTGATGAAATTCATTCCTCCATTCTTTAAAGAAACTAAGACAGTTTTTGATCAGACGGTTTTAAGGCAGTGGGCAATGGTGCTGCAGAGTGTAGTGGAACCAGTATCAGGAATGGTTCCCCGGGCATGCCCCACCTCCTGCCACCCTCAACTAATTAAAACACAAGCAATTATCAGATTTTGCCTTTCTTTCAGCAGAAACCAAGTATTGTAGACTTCCAGTACTCAGCAGCAATTAGGAGAAACTTAACATTAATTTCTCTTTTTCAACTATTCATTTCCCTTTGGGATCAATAAAGTATTTCCGTTTGAATTACTCCACTGCACAGACGTATAATTGGCAGCAAACTTGTTCCGAGTAGAGCTAACAGATATTTTATTTTCCAGTTTTTGGGCGACCCATTCCTTTCTAATGCCGCCCTGGGCATCTGCCCGTATCAAAAACCACCCGCTGGCTATCAGCACTGGAAATCTTACTGAAGAATGAACGGAGTGTTTTTAATACTCTGTTTTTTTCTGTTCTCAGTTTTATAAATCATTTGACTAAAAGAATACATTTATAAAAGAAGTTATTTTCTCTTAGTTTTATAATAAGTCTGGAATTCTTAGGTGAATATGTATAGAAACCCCTCTGCTCCGTTGTCCCAACCGACTACCAGTTTTCCCTCTAATTGCTTATTTCACCAGTGTTTTCATCTTCCCACCACTTTTAGTTATTCCTCTCCCTTCATTAGACGGATCATGGAGCACATTTCGACATTTTCTGTACTTTGCAGGCAGAACCTGCTTGCCGACTGCCTCCAGGGCTGTTTCGTGGTCACCTGCACGCTGTGTGCCTTTATCAGCCTGGTGTGGCTCAGAGAGCAGATTGTCCACGGTGGAGCCCCACAGTGGCTGGAGCCGAATCAACCCCCTCTGGTTCCAAACCAGCCCAACCGTCCCGCACAAGCTAACGAGGTGAGCGCCATCCATGCTGCAGGTCGGCTACTTTTTTTTGATTTTCCTGCACATGGGGATTGTCATGTGGATGGGTTCAACTAATTCCCCGTTTTTCCTATGTGAACGTAGCAAACCCATCTGAAAAATGTGCACCATGTGTTCTGAATGATAGGAAAACTGTTGGTAAAATAGCCACCCCACCCCCCCAAAGGAAAAAAAAAAATTGTCGTTATTGGAATTGAGGTTACATTAAAGTGGAGCTCTTCTAAACCATTCCAGGCCTTGTTGAAGCGGGTTTCGAATTGTTAAATCGAAACCCACCACTGGGAAATCTGAAAGTGAGGCCGGCGGATGTGGAAATAGGAAGCTGAATATTTTCTGTATGCAAATACACTACAAACAAAATCAAGATCCTAACAAGTATTTTACAAAACTTGAAATAAGACGAAACTAACTTACAAATAACGTTTCCGCAAGATATAGGAGCTTGTTTTAAATCAATAATTCCTTTAATATTAATGGAAAAAGTGCTAACTGCATTTGGAAGATTATTTCACATATTACATGGGAAAAATGTCTTGTTTTAATTAAAATAATCTACCTATGGAACTAGCACTTTTTCATCAACATTAAGGAACAAAACAAGCTCCTATTTCTTGCTTAAAAGTTACTTGTAAGGTTGTTTTTCCGTATTTCAAGTTTTCTAAGATATTTACTGTAGAAACTTGACAAAAAGACTTGGAAAGAGTTAGATTTTTTTGCAGTGTAGGATGAATCCATCTGCTGCATAGTCCCAACCATGACTCATCCGTTTATTTTATTTATTTTTTAACATTCCACGATTGTGCAGAATCCGGCTGATAACGGCGCAGCAGCCGATGTCCCGGCTGCCGCAGATGAGGCAGGGCGCCCCGGAGAGCACGGCCCCGACGAGCCGGACCGGGCCAATCAGCAGGAAGCCGGCGACGAAGCGGAACTGGACAACATCGATGGAGAGGACGAGGATGAAGACGGGGAAGAAGATGAAGAGGAAGACGAGGAAGAGGGGAGGGAGGAGGACGCCGCTGATGCCAACAATCCAGGGCATGGTGAGGAAAGATTCCATTTATTTTGCTTTTTTGCTTGCTCCATAAAAAAACTGTTTTGTGATGCTTTTGTTTCAGCGCTCAAACACATTTTTTTTTTAAATAATTCTTGCTCATTGGGATTTTACTGCACTGCTGTAAATGTTGGGAAAGTGATGACAAGTTGGGTATATGGCTAATTGGGATTAGCTGAATTTAGCACAAAGGAGATCTGAGATTTACCTTTGGATAAATTGTCAGTACTTCCTGTTTCTTTAAGCATCTTCCTTCTTTTCAAAAGATTTGAACTGGAACGCCCTGGAATGGGACCGAGCAGCAGAGGAGCTGACCTGGGAAAGAGTAGGAATCTTTATTTCCCTTTTTATTGCTGCCCTTGATTTCATTTTATTTGAAGTTTTTTTTTTTTTATTGCGCAGAAAAAGCCTCCATTACTAGTGGAAATGCAGAGATCAGAGATTCTGTGGCCAATTTCCGAGCTGTGCTTGTTGTTTTAGCTAATCTCTTGAAAAATTATAATGGATGTTTTTTGTTCTCTGCTTGCTCTTGTGAAAAGTCATCATTATCCGCCTTAAGAGCAGAGGCGCTATAACATGATAGCTTAAAATAAGGTTTTTATCATCTTTGAAAACTAAGGCAACAATTTCAGAACTGACATCTTAAACCATCTTTAGCGTCTTAGCATGTTAGAAAAACAGCAGCCTCTATCTAGAAAAAGAAGAGTAGCAACTGTGAACTTTCGTTAAGGCTGCCAATGTTTCTAAATCCAACATGTTCTCCGATAGAGGTTGAAAGGTCAAATGGATGGAACTGCTTCTTTCTGTAAGGCTTGCTTTCTCCTGCTCTCTGGCAGCCGGAACGAACTGTACACACGTCTTGACAGACATATTGTTTTAGTTTGGCTAAGTTTTAGTGTTGTTCTCCATTTGTTTCACAGATGCTTGGACTAGATGGTTCCCTTGTTTTCTTGGTAGGTGCATTGCTTTTCTTGCACTTGTTCTTCACACATATAAAATCTTAAATTAGATCAATATGCAGCTTTAAAGGGCCCAAATAAAAGGCTTCCATGAGAACGTCAGTGCTGAATTAAGCCGTGTAAATTATATTAAATGTGAACCTTGTTGTGTGTCCGTTTCCAGGAACACGTCTTCTGGGTGGTGTCTCTCAACACACTCTTCATCTTGGTGTTTGGTGAGTTCAGTCAGTCTTTATACGGAGTCACCAGGCTTTGACAAACATTTGTCTCTCTTAATGACATGAGAACCTTTCTGCATTTTCTTCCAGCTTTCTGCCCGTACCACATTGGCCATTTTTCAGTTGTCGGGCTGGGCTTTGAAGACTATGTAAGTCCACCAGAATACACATTGAGGAACTTCTGCCTAGACTGGACTGTCAAAAATGATTATTTTTTTCTATCCGCAGGTCAAGGCCTCACATTTCGACGGCCTCATCACCACAGTAGTGGGGTACATCCTCCTGGCTGTTGCTCTCGTAGTCTGCCATGTATCCTATTCATGCTGCACTATTCTTTTTTTTAACTTTTTTATTTATTTTTTTTGTGGAAATGATTGTCACAAAATCTTGAAATCTTGAACATTTATCCAAAAGAATTGCAGTTCGAGTCAGTGCTCCTGTCCTACAATGTCTTTCAAGTATTTGCATCCCTTGGATACATTTTGTCATATGACAACCACAAACTCTAGTGTGTTTTATTGGGGATTTTATTGAATTGACCAACACGCAGAAGCTTATGCTCTGTGTGCTTTTACTTGTGAAGTGCAAGTAACAGCATGGAGAGTTTTCAAACATTGTCAAATCCAGGTTTCTCTTGTCCATTTGTATACGTCCTTAATTGAGGCTGCTGCAGGCTTTGGCTTCCCTCTTCAAGCTCCAGCGGCCCAGGCGCCTGCTGGGTGTCTGCTACATTGTTGTCAAGGTAAAGAAACACTGGAAACACTTGCTCTCCATCCCTCTCTACACACACACACACACACACACACACACTTACTTTTATATCTAGCAAAGCTTTCAATTTCAAAGGCAATTTGGATAATTTTAATGATATGAAAACAAAGTTTAATTGCGAGACTATTTTTTATTATTATTTTTTCCCCCCCCTCTCTCAGGTTTCCCTTCTGGTTGTCATGGAGATCGGCTTGTTCCCTCTCATTTGCGGCTGGTGGCTCGACGTTTGTTCGCTGGTAAAGCAACCGAGGGGCGAGAAAACGTTGTTGTCTTGTTGCTTCAGTTGCGTCCCGGGCAACGTGAAACGTTTTGTTAAAATGACGCCGTTTCAATGTTAAGCCATTTAGCCTAAATCCTTATAATTACTAAAAAGTAATTATTTTCATTACAGGAAATGTTCGATGCGACGCTGAAGGACAGAGAGCAGAGTTTCGACTCCGCTCCAGGTACAACAATGTTCCTCCACTGGCTGGTCGGCATGGTGTACGTCTTTTACTTCGCTTCCTTCATCCTTCTGCTCAGAGAGGTGAGCCACACCCACCCACGCGTGTGAAGAGTTGCGTTTGTGAAAGGCGTCCTCCAAGACACATTTTTGGTTTGTGCGTGAGCAGGTTCTTCGCCCAGGTGTGCTGTGGTTCCTGCGGAACCTGAACGACCCGGACTTCAACCCAGTGCAGGAGATGATTCACCTCCCAATCTACAGACACCTCCGGAGATTCACACTCTCAGTGGTAAGTTAAAAAAAAAAGAAGAAAAAGTCCAACAAACAGTTGTTTTTCTCAAAAAATACATTTTAGACATCTAAAGTATATTTTGGAAGCGAATGTTTTTACCTTCAAGGGCAATGTTCATATTTTATTCTTTTCACAAAACAAAAATAATACTATTTCTACTAGACGAATTCTTTGTCTGCTTACAACTTTTAAAATGTTTTATTATTTTGCACAACAACATCATCGTTTATCGCAATAACTTCTGGGACAATTTATCGTCCAGCTAAATTTGCTATTGTGACTTGCCTGTTTACAACCAATCCCACAAAAAGGCCACCTGCTTGTGATTTAATGTCTGCATAAATGCTGCTGCGCTGGTTTAGACTCAAAACTGTCCTTTGGTGGCGATCAGACCTCTCTCTCTCTCTCTCTCTCTCTCTCTCTCTCTCTCTCTGTCTCTCTCTCTCTTTATCTCTATCTTGTGCTAACCTCGTCACGCCTCGGGTGTGTGTGTTTTACCAAACAGCCTGCGCTTCAGACTTGAGGGTGACGGCTGAAGCACCTTCGCCCATCAGTACTCACATTCGACTGTGTGTGTGTGTGTGCGCGTGTGTGTGTGTGTGTACACGCTCCCTCCAGGTTGTGTTCGGCTCAATCGTCCTGCTGATGCTGTGGCTCCCAATCAGGATCATTAAGCTGCTCTCCCCAGCCTTCCTTCCCTACAACGTCATGCTGTACAGGTGCGGCAAATTCAGTCTGAGCCTCATTTGGCGGTCCACGCATAGGTAAAGTGAAAAACGATTGGCTATCAACAGTGATATTACCATTATGTAGTGAATGGGAGACTTGGTGGGTGTGTGGCTTCCACAGTGATGCGCCGGTCAGCGAGCTGTCGCTGGAGCTGCTGCTGCTTCAGGTGGTCCTGCCCGCCTTACTGGAGCAGGGTCACACCCGGCAGTGGCTCAAACGTCTCGTCCACGCCTGGACCTTCACGGCTGGATATGTGCTGTAGGTCTGACACACAAGCTACGCTTTTATCTTTGTAGAACAAGTTATTGAGTTTAAATGAAAGTCTTAGTTAGAAAATTGCTTTCGTTTTTGTTGAAAATTGCTTTCAAGAGGACAAGAGTGTGCTTCTCTTGTCCTCTTGTCGTAGGATTAGATATATAAAGTAGTAAATAAGGTTTATTTGTATAACCTGTCATCACTAAGGCAGCTCAGAGTGCTTTACACTGTAAACACATAATCCAGTGACCAATTTTGAAACAAGCAATAAACATTGCATTTTGGCAAATTCTGTCATCATCAGGCAAATATACATCAAATATTTCAAACCAGGTTGGGTTTTTAGCCTTGATTTAAAGGAGTTCAGTGTTTCGGCATCTTTGCAGTTCTCTGGAAGTTTGCTCCAGATTCGTGGTGCATAAAAACTGAACGCTGCTTCTCCGTGTTTGGGCAATAAACATCCTGCCAACAGTGACCTTCACTCGTACCTCCTGGGGGACCACGAAGACTACGCCAACCAACCAAACAACGCGCCCAATCAATTGAACAACAACCGCAACCTGAGGCTCGGGGAGGGCCTTCACGCCGCCCACCAAGCCATCCTGCAGCAGGTCGGTCCTCTGGCGTTCCAGCCCTACCACCGACCCCCCAACTTCCTCCTCAAGGTGCCTTTTCACAGACGACCTCAACAAATCCACGTCAGTTGTGTCGCTCTGATTTTTGAAGGTTTTCTTTCATATGTTCTTGTTCAGATCGTTCTGCTGGTGGTCTTCATGTGTGTCACTCTTTTACTCGCGAGTCTAATCTGTCTTACACTCCCAGGTAAGCACTGGAATTAGAGCAACCACAAATAACTTAGGCTAATAAAACGTACATTTTGGTACCCTAAGTATATTTAATTAAGTTTACAAATACATGTCATTGTCCACTGTAGGCCATTTTTAAATAATTTATTTTACTTTTCAATGTGGCCAGGGCTGGGCCAAGATTTTATACGGCCTTAGGTATAATATATTTTAGCCCCTCCTCAACACCATCCATACGGATTTGGTGGAATCTGAGAATGGGACCAAGTTTAATTGGTTATTATTATTATTATTATTATTATTATTATTATTATTATTATCTATCCTTCCTGCTTCGTTCCTCCTCTCAGTGTTCGTGGGTCGCTGGCTCATGTCTCTGTGGATGGGCAGCGCAGTGGTCCATGAGCTGTACACGACAGCCAGCGGCCTGTACGTCTGCTGGGTGTCCGTCCGGGCCGCCACCGTGCTGCTGTCCTGGATGCCGCAGGGCAGGACGGTCATCATGGTCAAAGTTCAAGAGTGGACGCTCATGGTAACGTCCCGTCTCTGCTGCGGCCGACGACGAAAACCTCCAGCGAGTGAAATTTGGATTGTTTTTCTTTGGCTGTTTTTGGTGGCCGCAGATCTTTAAGACGGTGGTGGTAGCCGTGATGTTAGCCGGGGTCATCCCTCTGCTGCTGGGCCTGCTGTTTGACCTGGTCGTCGTTGCTCCTCTCAGAGTCCCAATGGACCAGACGCCTCTCTTCTACCCTTGGCAGGTAGGAATATACAGTAAAATACACGGTGGGATCACAGTGTGTAACCATTTTTAATCATTTTATTTCAGTTTCTTTTGCCTCATTTGGTCATTTTCACATAACTTGTCAGTTTTTGTTGAATTTTAATGCAGGTTTTTTTGGAACTGTAAAAGAGCTTAACATGAATTTCTCCTGATAGTTACTGCCTAGCATAATTTTTCCTTCTTGTTTCCTGAGAGACTAGTTGTCCACTTTACCAGGTTTTAGGCTTATAAAATGTGGGTGATAAATTTGAACTTTTCTACAGCTGCTTCCTAACTGATGCCAGAAAAGAACTGGCTCGGTTTTCTGCAACCTCTAGAAGCAACTCTAGTTTTTCCTCCAGTTAGTACTAAAGCACTTTTTTTTTTTTTTTGTAAGGATAACGGTACAAGAATAAAGCTTACTTTCACTAATTAGAATATTTATCTCAGAATCCCATCAAAATAAAATCCTGATATCAACAACTGCATTTCTGAATGTTGTTTGAGAATGCTTCATAATCCCAGTCAGATAATCTCTCATCTGCACCAGCAGTGCTGGAAAGTAGGAATTATTAATCTTAATAACTCCGCCTGGTGATATTAAAATGTGTAATTAAAAAGCGAGAAGGAACTCATCTTTATGGATTTTTTTAGTTTTTTTGTGGAAAATATGAGCTCTACGTGTTTGACCTACTGAAGCTCTGTGAAGCACTAATTCAGTGTTTTATTAGTGTCTTTTTTTACAGCTTCTATTGTCTTAAATTAAACAGACCTAAAGCAAACTAACTCCAGAGTTTTAAACATCCAAGCCTCCCACCAGTTTCTTTTCTTTTTAATGGTCTGTAGAAAAATCATCATGTTTACACACCAGAGAACTGGAATAAAGTTAAAAATATTTTTTTAATAATGTATTTTTTAAATTTTACTGTAAAAAAAAAAAAAAAAAAAAGTTTACAAACTGCAAAATCTTACCAAGTATTTTTGTTGTAGTTTCTGATGTAAATATCTTAGTACACTAGAAATAAGAGAAAACTAACTCATAGATAGCCATTCAGCAAAACATAGGAGCCTGTTTTAAGTCAATAGTTCCTTAATATCGATGAAAAAGTACTACTTCCTTTGGCAGATTATTTCACTTATAACTTGGAAAAGTACCTTGTTTAAGGAATCACTGACTTAAAACAAGTTTATATTTTTGGCTAAAAATTTACTTCTAAGTTGGTTTTTGTCTTATTTCAATCGTACAAAAAAATGTGAACTAGAAACTAGATTAAAATGACTTAAGATATTGTTTTCTTGCATTGCAGTTACTTATTACTCAGTCTAAGTGTGACTTTTTTCACTTGGGCGCAATAGTGAGGCATGATTGCATATGTTGATGCGTTTCTGGTTTTGGTTTGAAATCTGTTTGGCTTCTAATCGCTTGAAAACAAGTTTTCAGCGTTGAATTTGTTAAAAACGAAGCAACTACAAACATTTGCGACTATCTCGGTGTAACCAGAAAGGCTTCTTGTTGTGCTGCAGGACTGGGCCCTGGGAGTCCTTCATGCAAAAATCATCGCTGCCATAACACTGATGGGCCCCCAGTGGCGGCTCAAAGCGGTCATAGAGCAGGTCAGTCTCACTTTCTGCCAAGTTCCTGCCAATCAGAAAAGAGAAAACAGGAACAGGGATGTTTGAATACTCGGTGCAAGATGCCAGAAACGTTTGAAGCCTCTTGTTTAGAGACGTGCTTTAGAACTAAGCACCCTGTGTTATCTGCATCAACAGGCATTGATGATTAGCCTCTGATTTCTTTACTGTGTGGTGATTTGACAACTGTTTAAACTGTATTTGAAACATCGCTCTCCAGGAAGTTAAGAATGACTATCGGTTAAAATATCGGCTGCCAGCCAACTTGAATTTTCAGTTTGCGGTATTTGCTGTGGAATCCTGCAAAAAGACGCAAGCTTCCTGGAATTTCTTCCAATTTATTTTGATTGCCCCAAATTATCCTCGCTTATTTGTCTGTAAAAAGAAAGCTTTGGAATCCCGTAAGCATTTGCTCGCTCCTCCTTGCAGGTGTACGCCAACGGCATCAGAAACATCGACCTTCACTTCATCGTGCGGCGGTTGGCCGCCCCCATCATTTGCCTCCTGCTGCTGTTGCTCTGTGTTCCCTACATCATCTCTAAGGGCCTCACACCGCTGCTGGGTAAGGACCGCTCTGGATGTTTATCTTTCATCTCTTACCATTTCAACAGATTTCTCTACAATGGTTTTTGAGGACATTATAGAGATGTCAGGAAGCGTTGTCGACTTACAGAAAAATAAGTAAATGAAAAATATTCAGATTGCATTTTGGGACGATTTTTGATGATTGAGTTTGGCCCCTACTTTGCTTGATGCTTCATTAAGATAACTGCTCTCATCATTTCTGCACGTACTCCAGTCATTTCCATTGCTCGTTCTCTGTTTTTTTTGTTTTCCAGGAGTGCAGCCGAAGATGCAGATACTAGTGGAGAGGAAGATCTACCCGTTTCTGCTGATGGTGGTCATACTGCTGGCCTTTCTGTCCTTTCAGATTCGCCAGTTCAAGAGACTTTACGAACACATCAAAAACGACAAGTCAGTAAATTCTAATATCAGTTTCACTACTTTCAGCTTACAGATCCTTGCGAAAGGACGCTAGGGCAGCAATTAACAGGTATTTTAGTAATCGATTATTCTGACAATTAATCAATCAGATAAAACAAACAATTGACAGATTATGCAGATTTCTCGTTGAACCACTGTGCACGATCCCACAGGTTGAAACTGATACCGCATGTGTTTTGACAAGGCTTTTTTGTTGTTGTTGCGTGGTTTTGGGAACTGACGGTGTGACGGTACAACTCCCTTGCTGTCCTTTTTGTTTTTTTATAAAATGTTAGAAATAGATTAAAAAATACAAATAAACAATTTATTTTCTTTTTAAAATAAGAAAACAAACACTGTATTGCCTAAAATGCAACACCGTGGCATTCTGTTAGTGAATTCAAACCTGGTGAAGCTAAAAGGGCCACTTTGGAAGTTTTGGCTTTTTATAGATAAAGTAGAGTTCTGTTTTGTTTTTAGTTACAGCCAAAATATTTTATTTGTCAACAAATGGCCTTCCTTTTTTTTTTTTCTCCTCTCCAGGGGGTCTTTTTGTGGGCTCTAGTGTCCCTTATATGACAGTAGGCTGACAGGAAAGGGGGAGGGAGAGGAGGGAAGACATACGGCAAATGTTGGTCAGGTCCGGGAATCGAACCTGCGATGGCCGCGTCGAGGACTCAAGGCCTCCAAACGTGGGTTGCGCTATCCCCTACGCCACCACAGCACGCCCCAACAAATGGCCTTTTTAAAAAATAATCTTTTTTGACTATTAGTTTAGAAATTATTTAACTATTATTCCAAAAGTCGATTCATCGCGATTAATCCGATTGATTGTTTCTAAACTTTTTCACATTTTCTCTCCATAGACTTGAGCTGTATTAGAATGTGAATAACAAATTAAAGGATTCACGGTTTTCTACTTCTACTACAATTTTTTTTTTTTTTTTGCACAGTTTTATTTCCCCGTTGCGAGATGATGTTGTATTTTGTAAGTAACATCCTTTTGCATTTCCTATTTCTCACTTCTCCACCAGATACCTGGTAGGACAGCGACTGGTGAACTACGAGCGGAAGACGGGCCGGAGCTCCTCCACCCCTCACCCCGCCTCCTCATAAGTCTGACACTGCGGCAGCTCCTCACCTCCCGTCTTCAAACACTGCATATAAAACCTCTGACTGCAGCCTCATCCCTTTCTTTTCCAGAATTCTCCCACCGTAGAGGTCGGGGGAAGCAAAGCCGATGACGAGCAAAGGCAAAAACTCTGCCTTAAAGTCTTTAATCGTGTTTAGCGCTCAGTTTGAGTCGAACTTTGGGATTACAAAATCCAGTCGCTGGTCCTTCCGTAGTAGTCGCCTGCTCAGGTGTTTTTTTTTCAGGGGTGGGGGGTTTAATCCCTGGAAGTTTGCTTCAAAATTAAGGTCAGATGAGCATAGCTTTTACCTCAGATTGAGCTTCCTTTGATCATATTGTAGAATAAACGTGTGCACCGTTTTATATATATATATATATATATATATACTTAGAGCTGTGAAGGAGATGTTTGGACTTTAGTTGATGTACTTTTGGTACTCAGATGATCTTTAAGGTAAGGATGGAGTTGGATACTGATTGGTCGATAATAAGACAATCCTCAGAGAGAGAGAGAGGCGGGGGGAGGGGAAAGTTGTATCGAAAAAATGTGAAGAACATGTTTTTAGTTTTCTGATGTCACTGAGTTTTAGCGGTATGCATCTCTATAGTTTTTTAGACATTTTAAAACTGAATCGTTTTAGATGTGGGCAAAGACACAAAGCATCCTTTCCAGTGCTCTGAAAAAAATTGAACCTTCTTAACACAGAATTTGCACTGAGTTCAGCTCATCATCCAGCGTTTACCCTGTGAAGAGTACTTTGGAAAATGCTAAAACTAAACCAGAGCCTGGAAACCCTCAAAAGACAACAGGTAAAAAAAAAAAAAAACAGTCTAAACGAAAACGCTGAGGAATTTAACCAGCATCTAAAACATGTCAATGCTCTGAGAATGTTTGTTTCACAGATCAAAAACAACTATGTTCCACTCAGCTGCTGTTAGTTCTCCATTTTTACTAGACGCTTATTTGAATGTTTTGTTAAAGTCATTTGCTAGCTTTACTAATTTGAACAGGTGAGTAAAATCCGCATGTCATCCCGGTAAAATTAGAGACCTGTGGCCGTCATGTGACGAAAAACAATTTGAAAAGTTTAGTAAACCTGAGCCGCTCTGCTCATCTTTCAGTAGATTGAGAGCTGCGCAACTGAACGACGTCAAGCGTGCAAACTGCCGCTCCCAGCTTTACCGTGCAGTTCTTCGTGGATCCATAAAGTTTGCACAGTAAAGCTGGGAAGTGATCAGTGAGCTCCAGAGTTTTCTTGATGGACAGAAAGTTGTTTGCTGCTTGGAGTCCCCCCCCCCCTGGGTCAGTTCTTTGGCCTTATGTTTTTTTGTGTGTGTGTTTTTTTGTTTAATCCAACTGGCGTAACTTAAGCTGCATGTCTTCATAATGGCAACACAGCAACAAATCAGAGATAGCTGCTCCCCAGTGGGTGGTCTGTTGGTCAGACAGGCCAAACCTCATGCAAAGGGCAGCTAAACACTTTTATGTTCTTGTGTACGCGGGTGGTCACACTTCACACATGACGGAATCATAAAATGATCCACGCGCATCTGTAAACCGATGAATCAGCTGCGACAACAAAACAAGGTCCTGAGATAATCACTGAAAGCCTGCATGGCAGTTTTGTGTTTTTCTTTCTTTTTTTTTTTTTAATTGTTTAATTTTATTAAGATTATGTGTTTTTCATTTCAAACGTGTGAATATGAAATCGAACTGGACGTCATTCGCTGAGCTTCTCACTTGTGTGACCAAGTTCTCTGGGTTTCTCTGCTGTCCCCATTTTTTTCTAACCACTGACAGCTGAGATGCTTTAAAAGTGTTCAGGTGTTTTTCAAGGCAAAAGAGAAAAGAAAAAGGCCTAACCCTTCTCTGAATTCTTACCGCTGCCGTTTGAGAAAATCCCATTTTTTGCTGTTTTCTATAATCTTAGAGAGACATTTAATTGAATTTATTTGTTCCGGATCAGTAATGGTCACAAAGAGTTAAAAGCTTTTTATTCCCCCACGTGTTTCACTGTGTCGCACTTTATGTTTCGGTTGCAATCATTTCAGTCTGTTGTGACGACACCAACATGGCTGGATTTGTGAATTTTTAATTTTTTTGTGTTTTTGTTTTTTTGAGACGGACGCCAAGAGACGGAGGCAATTTTTACCTAAAGGACAAAGTGACTTGCATCTGTTCTTTGTAATGAATTTTACATTTTAGCTGGTATTTACTACTATTCCGTCGAGGCGGATTGTGAATTTTACTTTCTTCCCAGCACCCCGTAGCTCTGCTGCTGTGTGGAACGCTCATATTTTAGAAAGATGCTATAAAGTGACCTTTTTAGTACCTTTGAACTGAGCTGGCCACCATGAATTTTAATGTTAAATTTCAATTTCTAGAAGCAAATAATCTCTATTTTTTTATATGTGCAAAAAAAAAAAAAAAAAAAAAAAAGGCAGTGGCATGTACGGTAGCATAAAGGTAAAGAGAACAATCTTAAAGTTCAATTGATTGTTGATTCTGTGATATAAACAATAAACAGATGTTAAGAATGGATGACTTTATTTTATTTTTTCAGATAAATACCAATGTTAGCTTGACAAACGTATTTTGGAATTCCATATTTTTGCAAAATTTAAACCGGCCACTGCAACGGCAAGTTATAAAAGTATTGTAATGTATTGGACAGTTTTTAGGATTTTTTTATAGGTGACAAAATATTGAAACTTATACTAAATCAAACTTCTGGTGTATCTAGCATCACTTTCAATGTTTTCTGGTTTTACATAAACGCCAGGGTTTAAAGGGTCTAAATATATTGATTACCAATAGATGGTCAAGAATTAAGAAACTTGGACTTAAAACATACGTGCAACACATTTTGTAAAACTTTAGCAAAATATACAAAGACCAGTGGTCCAAGAATGTTGCCCTGAGGGATCCCCAAAGATTTGATCTGATTCCAACAACTTAAGTAGAAATTGTTCTGTAGGAAGCCCTATTCAGAAGAAGGAATATTTAAATTGTATATCCTTGCTGCAGATTACATTTTCCCTCTAATGTTTTCGGAAACTACTTCAAAAAATCTTTTGGGAGAAAAGAGAAGCTTTTAATTCTGCTGCTACATCTGTGCCACAGGGATATACGAGCATTGCGATGCTTTCTGTCAAGTTTTTCGTCATCAAGTAAAACACACTGTGATTTTACATGTTTAATAAAAGCCTGGCTCTTAACGGGCAGTCAATTCTGCTGCAGCTCCAGGAAACAACTCCAGTATGTGGAGTTATTTCTCTTGAATCCAATTACCGTGGAGCCAAAGCACAGTCTCAACAGATAGTCCAAGCACAGATTAGGAGCATATGCAGCTAACGTCAGCGTTCCCATGCCATGCCAGACCAAATGTTTTCCCTCCCGTTCTCTGTTTTTCAGGAGCACAAACGGGATCTGTGTTGTCATGACGATCAAATCGTGGAGTAAGCATCTGTGTCTCCTTAAGGAGCTCTGGACAGATTAGCGGGGTGTCGAGAAGAGTTTCTCCTGCTATAAAAAACCAGGGTTAGCACATGTAATATGGATTCATTACATATTATGTGACTAGTTATACTAAACCTTAACAGCAACTTAATATCACATCATATGTTGGGCATATAACATAAAAGTTAAACTTTTCTCATGTATTATTTTTAACTCATTCATCTCACTTCCTTCTCTACTTCGCACAGCCATTTAGGGACCGTTACAACTCACAGACTAAGTTCCCTTTTCGCATCATATTAAATTAAAGGGATTGTTCCACATTTTAGAGAGGGGGTTCTGTTATAAGGTTAAAACCATATCTTATCTTCGAAGGCACCAATCAGGGCTCAATAATTGGCGAGATGCAGTGGTGTGCAGAGTGCCTAGAGTCGTGAATTGTGTTATTCTGCCCCTTTGTAGACCCTATAGTTGCTGTTTTTCTTGTGCATTGTGAGATAATTATGTGCTGCTCCCTCTTCCACCTGTTTATGACTGTTTTGTCACTCTTCAGTCATGCTCCATTTAGTTATTTTCTTCTGTGTTCCACTTCCCCTGTATTTCATTTCACTCATGGTTTTACCAGCTTGCTGCTTTTCCTCTGGCTGCAGCCTAATGTCATCCAGTAGTCACCACCCCACTCTTTTTGGAAGCCATTTCTTTTCCCATTCCTTGCCAGTTCCTCCTGTTATGGTGCTCAACGCTTTTTCAGTTGTTGTTTTTGTTTTCTCTGTTGGGCTTATTCTCCCCTTGTTGGATTTTCATTTAAAGGTTCATCGCTTCCTCCATTTTAGTCCCTCATCACAACCTGCTGTCATGACAGGTCTGGATTTGTTTGGGACCTTTATTTGACCAGAAAGCTAAATATGCCACATGTGTCTTTCTGATCGTTTCTGATACTTATCCTCTTTGTCAAGAATCTCTTTCATTTACTAAGTGGCAGAGGTGAATTTGACTCAAAAGTCATTTTTTGAAAAAGATGGCATGGCTAAAGTTTGGATTGCTCCCAGGTTTTCCACTGTAGCCTATATACCAATGAGGTCACGTGGGTTGGAAATCCAATTTAAGATGGTTGTGTTAAGTGCAGAAGGAGATGAAAAAAAGAGGGGGTTGAGTCAGCTTAGTTAAACTAATGACAATTCACTGATAGGCATATTTGTGTCAAACCAAGATGGCAAATGTTAAAAAAAACAAAACGTATCTTTTAACAAGAGTTCCCTTTAGGCACTGTCGTGAAAAAAGATTTCTGCCAAAATGTCTCCGAATTCAAGAGTTTTGTTTTTTTTATTATTATTTCAACCTTGTGTTTGACTCAGTCAGTTTTAGGTCAGAGAGAGAGAGAGAGACTAAATGGATTATCAAGAAGCAGTTCAACAGAATCCCTTTCATCCCATTGCTGGCCATCAGACAGCCAAGTGCTCCCCTACAGGGAAACACGGGATTAGTTGCTTAGCATCGTCGGCTTCTTCTCATTCGAGTTTTGGAGGTGTACTACAAGAATCTAGGAATTTTTCCAGTCCGAGGATCGAAGAATGTGAAAGACGAGACTTACAGAGACTGTCAAAAGTCACACGGAGGACAGCCGTGGCTTGTCTGTATTCTGAAACCCATGGATAATCTTCGACCTTTGAAGCTTCATTTATTTCAAAAATTTGTCATTGATAAGTCATTAGGGAAGAACGGCAAGTACACTTTGTTGTCATTGGCTCTTTTTGGCCACTAATGGGCTACCCACAGTGACTGCCTCAGATCATGCATATGATCAAACCTTTTCCAATGAGTCGCAAAGTTCCGTTGAATCCTGATTTCACAGGAATTATGATAAGATGTTGGAGGATTCTCGATGGAGTGCCAAGTTCCCCGTGGTTTTTTCTCACTTCTTTTAGTTCTTTGTGAGACTTTTAGAAGTCAGCTTTTAGAGCGTGCTTTCACAGGATGAGAAACTACGATGCCGTGGTCTGTTGGATGTAAACTCTGGGTTCTATAAAGGTTTTTGTTGGCGTCCCAAACGAATTTCAAAAGGTAAGCGCGGCTTGGGGATGCTTTAAATGGTGTTAATAACAGAGGAACAAGGTAAAGAGTCAAAGGTCAAAGAGAATGGATTTGCTGGAGGAGTTGCCCTTGGCAAGACTAAGAGTAAAGCCATCATCTTGGCTGGGGAGGCACCCCTTATGTCCATCTGCAAGGTCGATGAAGATGGAGTTGAGTGTGTGGTTTCAGAAGATGATGCTAATGAAGAGGCTGAAGTTGATTACACACGAAACTACTGGGAAGATGAGGACGATATCTATCAAGAGTTTGAGGAACTGGACTTCGACTCCCTACCGGATCGTTCAGATACCCACAGCATCACCACGGAAGACTCCTTCTATCCTCTAGACGATTCAGTTATCTCCCAAATTAACCGCTCCCTCTACCAACTGGAAACCCCCGAACCAATCTCCTTCTTTAAGGCCTGCTGCAACAACAACGCCATCATAGTAAAGATTATGATCAGACAAGGAGTGACTGAAGAAGAGGTAAAGGAGACCGACCGGAACAGAAGAGTAGGTGTCTGGGTTCAGTGCCCTTTACATTTTTTTATTTTCTGCTAACTCTAGTCCTTAAGAGTTATTGTTCTGGACTTTTAGACCAATCTCTGTTTCAACATGCCTCAGTCAAATCAGCATACCATCAAGGGATGCAGGGATGCATCTCAAAATTGTAGGACAGTAGCTCTTGAGGACTGGAGTTGGAGGCCTCCTGTGTAGACTGTTAGACATTAAGATTATGTCACTTTAACCCTTTTCAGAAAGGAACCAGAATGCTCTTTTGGTCTAATAGATTTTTCACTTCTCAAGCTAAAGCTTCCTCAGATTAAACTGTTTGAGGATTGACATTATATCAGTAACTCAGACAGCCACATACCACCCAAGTTATTAAATAAACCAACTACAGCCTTAATGTTTCTCCTTGACCTAATTATCTCACTTTGGGATCTTCGAGTTCACGTGGTCTAAAAAAAACAAACATGTATTGAGCATCATGTTGATGTCAGAGGGAAATGGAAAGACTGATAGGGTTGACTTCAGTTTGAGTTTGACCTCATTGAACGTACCGGATTAAAAGAATAAAAGTTAAAGTATATTTAGATGTTCAAAAAAGTGGGTAGAAGTACAATCTTCATCATCCAATAAATTACTATCCATATAAACATAGTTTTAAACCTTAGTAATTTTCTGTAACTAAATCTATAACTAGTACAGTGCATTCATAATTGCATGCCATTATGAGCAAGCATTTTTTTTTTCTAAATAAATATACTATAATGCGGTTATTGTTACAACCTCATTAAGTAGTAACAATAACAATGATAATAAATATTAATAATAACTGGTAATTATTTCTCATATTGTGATAGTGATGACCAGCTTCTTAAATGACGTGCTGAACTCATCCCACAGCTTCACCCCACATACTCACATACACAAGCTTTCTCTTGTGGTTCTGAATTTTACAATTTTGAATTAACATTTTTATTTAAAATTATAAAGCCCTTCCTTTTTCCAAGAAGCGCTTTTGAATGTTTCCCAGTAATAAGTTAACTGTGGCTTTAAAGAAGATAAATGTTTGTTACTCCACTATGTCAGTAAATTTGAACATTTAGATTTTTTGTTTGTAACTAGTCCATTTGTATGATCATCCATCTCTGAATGAACAACATACTGAATCATACTGGGTGTCTTCTCTGTCAGCTAAAAACAAGAAATTCAAGCTAGCATATATATATATATATCTATATATATGTATATAGATATATATACACAGACATATATATATATATATATCTTAAATCGCGTTCTCTGGCTCACTCCAGAAGTTTATAGAAGGGCTACACAATACTGCAAAATCTTCTAATGGCAATAATATTTGTAAATACAGTTTTTGTGATTAGTTGCAACATATATTGTTTACACCGGATGCAAATGACATTGCCCAAAATGCTACAAACCACAGATTGAAGGAAGCAAAAATGAAAAGGAGAGGGGAAAATAAACCAGACATATATGCTTTAGCATTTTGTGCAAACTCTCTTGTCTCTGCTGACCTTTTCCTCACACTTCAAGCATTAAGCGGCTGTAGAAAAATTGATGGAAGTATTATAAATTTTAAACCAGCCTCAAAGAAAGAAACTTGATCTTTTTCAGCAGATTTAGATAGATAGATATAAGTGATGCAAGTTATAAGTTCAATTCACAGACCGTAAAAGTGATTGAATGTTTTGATACGTGATGAAAGAGTAGAAAACCCCCAGTGACTGTGGGATGAGGTTTAACCGAGAGCCAAACAGAGGGAGGGTGATCCATAGCAAAACCGCAGAAAGCCGATTCTGGAGAGAGGCCTTTATGCCTTCTGGACAGATGGAGAGCGTAAACTGCTCGGTGTCAACGTAAAGAAACAGCTTGCATCGAGGGCTCAGCTTTTAAAGAGCTCACTGAAGACACTGATCTTGGTGCCGGGTAAAAGACGTTGTATGCTGATGACAGGGACAGAAAGACGCTTGCAGTGACCTTAGGGCTGTGGGAAGATTTGGCAGACCCAGGTTTGTACCGATTATCTTCAAGTGTTAAAATAAGTCTTCTGTGGGCTCATTTTACTCCAGATGTGGTCGCAGAACTCTGGCTTTTTATGTAAAGGCAGAGTTATCAAATACTAATTTTATAAAATATTTTTTTCATTTTGTAATTGATGGCAAACTAGATGCCATCTGCTGTCTTTCTTTTATCACAGCCAGATGGACCTCCTGGGTGTCCAACATTAGTTCTTTTTTAACAATGTCAGTTTTGATTAGCAGCCTCCAGCTGTTTTATTATTTATTTACTTTAGCCAAAAACAAAACTGTATGATTTATAGACCTCTGTGTTGGGTTTCTCTTTTCCAGTACAAACAGAAATAATTGATGAAAATATGTTTGTCTACACTTTTTCTGTTTTCATTACTCACAATATGAGAATGGGGTCTATTTGGGGGGGGGGAAACCCAACACTTATTTTTTACAGTATGTAAACCATGATTTGGTCATATGGTTTGCCGCCCAGGACAGTAGAACTTAACAAAGTTTGATCGCCAAACAAAAGCAATGAAAGTAGGAGAAGAAGGTATTTCTTTCACATTTTAACTATTTTATTTACATGTCCAGTCCAGTTTGGAATCAGCGCAGATCTGTGTACTGAAGTATGAATATTATGACCACTGTAACAGGAGTCTGAGTGAGGAACTGTGGGAAAATGTACAATAAGTCCTATTTTTTATATCAGTTGTTACATCATCATTAAAAAAAACAAAACTATTTCTGGTCTCCAACTTGGCTATTTCTCTTTTTTTCAAATAAAGCCGTAAAATGGTGTGGAGGTTAGTCAGTTTAACTATTTTTTTTGTTTTGTTTTGCCAGCATTGGAAAATAGTTTTCATAAAAGTCAGAAAACTTGCGGGGCTTACGTTCCGCCTCAGCAAACCACATGGATATTTTTAAAGATCCTAATTGAAAGAAGAAAACAAATCAGTCTCCTGCTCTTTATTTTGTGTGTGTGTGTGTGTTACAGTCTGGCCTCATTGCTGCGTGCTACCATGGTTACGTGGACGTGGTCATGGCCCTCTCTCAGTGTCCCCACCTGGATGTGAACTGGCAGGACAACGAGGGCAACACTGCCCTTATTATTGCAGCTCAAGCAGGTAAACACGGCTCAGCCCGCCCGCTGGTTATCACACAGAGCGTTGTTTCATTTCCGTCTAACACTGTTCTCTTAGAACTATACCTACTTTTTGTATACTTTTGGGGGAGAAAAGTTTGTGTTTGTAGTCGGACCTTAGATGCCATTAGTTTTACACAGAATTATTTTACTTGAGCAGTAAATTGACCAGGATTGGATGATTGTACAACACAAAACCTAAAGGTTTGTTAAAAAAAGGTTACATAAATCGCCCGGTTCTGTACTCTTATTTGTTTAAAATATAGGAATATGTTGTCCCTTGATGCTAACAATGCTGACGTGAGTTCTTTTGGTCACACGTCTGCCATTTTGGATGACAAGCTAAACACAGATGAGCATCAGATGGAAGGGATGTAGAGGCTAAAGGAAACTGGTTTCACTTTGGATAAATGTTTCAGTTTGAAATATATATATATATATTATTATTTTTTTTTTTTACTTAAGTGCTCTTCTGTTCTGCAAGATTAAAACCTGGAACCAGGAATTCCTTCAACATTCTCACCATGGGATTCTACTAACAGCTTGAGGCCACCAAGTATTTTTATTTTATTTTTGTTTTCCCTTTAAGCAGATTTGTTTATTTTTCTGGGTGGAACAAGTTTTGAGAGGAAATTTCATGGTCTTATTTTTGCATCACCAAAATCTGGACTCTCACCAAGACTCACTTTTTACACCCACCGTGGCTGCGTTGATTAATGGTTGCCAATAAATGAATAGAAGACTTCCAATGACACAAAAAGTGGAAAAATATTAAGCAGTGATCATTTTAACCTTTGTAGTATTACTGTAAAGTAAGTGTCTCACAAATAGGTACAGTAGCTGTTCCCAGGGTTGCTGCACTTGATGTACAAAACAAATTACGAGATAGCCTACGATTTAAATGGTAGTATTCCAGTATATGTGAGCATAGTGACCAGCAGTCAGACTGAAGTGTTCAGATTATGCAATATTCAGTGTTATTATACTTGAAAAAGTGGTCAATAAACACATCTTAGTGCATTTTTCAGCTTTGAAAGCCAACTTCAACTTTCTAACACTGTAGCTGCTATCCGATTTGTATTAACTTAAAAGTTATGGAAAACTGTTTAAGAATAATTTACAGTAGCAGACAATGACGATAATGTGTTGTCATTAGCCGTATGCCCAGTTTAAAACCTCGTGGAAGGTTATGAGGCTTATTGCCTCAAAGAGTGTTGTCATAACAGAGGAGCATCATCTGTAATTTCATAGTGACTCAGCCAGATGTGGCAGACACGGCGCCCCGGCGCCTCTTATCACCTAATGATGACAAATAGCTTTCTGGAGACGGTGATAAATAGTCGAGGACTTGTTTTTCATTTTCTGCTTCGTTAGAAGAAGTATTGATTCCCTTTCATAAAAAAAAAAAAACAGAAAGAAAGAAAAGAAGAAGAAGAAAAAAAATACTCTCAACACCAAACGCTCCATCATGCTGCAAGAGAAGACTGCCAAAAAAGAAGTATACAGTTTCCAGATATAGCATGGGATTTCAGCTCAGGGCCATGATGAAGTTCAAGCATCATTAGTCTTCCAATCAGCTTTGCCAATAAATTCGTGTGGCATGCTTTAAAAATTTTTGTGCTTTTTTTAAAGAAAAAAATAAAGAATGAATAGGTTCTACCTTGACTTTAGCCTTGTGATCTTGACTGGTTGAAACATTGTTCATGATAAATATATCCAAGCCTGGGTCTGTTTTTGCTACCAGTGAACGTTTCCCTGGGAAGTGGCAAGCTTTTCTGACGGTTGAGTGACACAAATCATATCACAACTCAATAATACCCTTGTTGGTTAAAAAAAAAGAAATAAAGAGAAATCAGTAACAAACCGCTTTAACAATTTAGCAATGCTCTGGTCATGTACCTTTTGATTCGGTTCCCACTCTGCATCTTCTTCACCTTGACTTTCTTCCCCAAACAATTTTACAGGAGTTCTTGAAGTCGATCCAAATTCAGTATCTCCTCTCAAAAACAGTCCAACTTTGACTCCACAAGTTTTGGCCGACACCACTTCAAAACTGATCTTTTTTTATGGGGAAGCAATTCTGTTGTTGAACTTTAGGTATGCTAAGAATTTTAAGTTTTGACAAAAAAATAAAATAAAATAAAAAAATTAAATCTCTCTTTATTTTTAACTCCCTAGAAGACTCACATTCTAACATATAAAAATCCTTCAATGGGTATTCTGGCTGTACTGTTTGGCTAGCTAGCTGTTCTCCTTAAAGAATACAAGCCCCAGTCTCTGCTTGGTTTTTCTCTAGATTTTGCCTTGTGCTTCCAGAAAAGCTTGAGACCATTCTTACACCTGACAAAATTAGATTTAAAATTATTTCTTTCAACTAATACTTTGTTGCAAACCCATGCGGTTTCACAGACCAGCCATGGTAACTTCTAAGGCAGTTGGTGTCACTTGATTTTGGTTAGGGTACCAAAGTGAGTTAAGCACAAATGAAAACCACCATTTGTAGTTTTCAAAACCTTGTATTATTTTACTCTCATTCTACAATAAGCATTATTTTATGATGATAATTCCAATACCATATTACGTGGACCGATGCTTGGGAAAACTAGCACAGCGCTTCGTAATGCACAGTGTGTTTCTTTCTCTGTGGTTCACAGGTCACGTGTTTATCTCCAACTACCTGCTGAACTATTTCCCCGGTTTGGATATCGAGAGGAGGAACTGTCACGGTTTCACGGCGTTGATGAAAGCTGCAATGCAGGGGAGGCTTGAGTGTGTCAGAGCCCTTATGCTGGCAGGCAAGTTATGAAGTTATCACTTCGCGATGAATCCGATTTTCATGTGGTCTGTTAGGAAACACGATCATAGGGTCGTGTAGACTGAATTCATTTGTTTGTGTAGAGGATATGTCAATCTGTGCCTTAGTCAGACACCTGAAATCACCAATATATGTCTACATAGGAAGTGATATCCAGGCTCGGGACTATGGACGGAGAATGACTCCCAGAGAGTGGGCTCTCTTCACCGGTCGATACGAGACGGCAGATTTGATGCTTCGGCTTATATCAAAGCCTTGCGCCGAGCAGTTCTGCGACACCTTCCCGCTAGAGTGGCCATTGTTAGAGGTTAATGCATCACAATTGATTTAAGTTCGAGTATCAAATGCACTTGTTCGAACATTTTCTCAAAATTAAAAAAAATTTCTTTTGCAGGAACTCGTGTGGAAGGCACAAAATCCACAGACATTCTGTCAGCGCTTGATGAAACTCATCTCCAGCTGCCCCTATAGGTTCTTCTTCAACAACAAGGTAAACCCTGTGAACGATGGTGTCCTTGAACACATGGTGAGGATAACCACGGGCATCTCCAGCCCCTTCATGGCCACAGCGTGCCACACCGTCTGCCCGGGCAGCCCGCCGTGCGTTGGAAAGCGCCGGCACGCCGTGCAGGAGATTCTGAGGCGGCAACGGGTGGCGGAGCTCAAACGCCTGGGTCCCGACAGGTTGAACAACTACAAGAAGCTTTTCCAGAACTCAAGGGTCCTCCTCATCCCCAAAATGAGGGACCGACGGGCGAGCCTGCAGCCCCCGCTGCTCAGCGACATGGCGGCAGCGTCCACGGTGGCCATCAGACGAGCCAGCCTCCTGCCGCTCAACATGCTGAGGAGAAGCAGCGTGCGGCCAGGCATCGTGGTGCCAAAGGTCACTCTCTGCAAAGCCCCGCCTCCTTGCTTCGTACCGGAAAAGTCCAGGAGGAATGGCAACGACAACCATCTCCAGATCCCCAAATGGGATTACAAGATGAAGAAAATAGAGAGGAGGCAGGAAAAGGAGAGGCAACAAATGCTATCTGCTCTAAGAAGGAGGTGAAGGATCGAAGGAGGACATGAAAAGTGTCTTGTGGCAAAGCGAGCACGAAGCACAGAGTCCAGGCCTTAGCAAATCTGAACCTTTAATGTGAATTTAACTGCAAGTTGTTGTTTGTGCTTGTTCAGATCACTGATGCTGCTTTGCCTTGTTTCTACTTGAATTTGCACACTTCCCTTGAGAGGTGTAATTTGTAATGGGAAAAGGTAGATGAGGGAGAAGAACAAAAAATAAATAAACATGTGACTTAGGGGAATCAGAAATTTTTGGAGATATCAGACAACTTCTTTCCCTACATTTGCGACAACTTTTTAAATTTTTTTTATTTCTCTACATTTGTGATGCTTACGTGGAAAGTCTTGAGTGGCAAACAACAGCAAAATGACTAGTGCTAATAAAAAAACTATTTGGTAGAGTCAGTTTTCACTTGGGTATGGAGACAAAAGTCTAGAGAAATAGGCTCACAAGTAAGAAGTAATCTTACAATCGGCCAGATAGATAAAAGATGGTGAGAATTTTGAACACAACCTAATGAAATAAAGGAAGTTGAGACTATGGAGCAGGACGACAAAACTAGACAAAAGATCCTTCGTCACTGCTGTTTAAGGACGAGGAGCAGCTAAGCAGCGTTTTAGAGTTGAGTTGAAGAGCTAGCTCACAGCGGCTTTGTTAGGGCTTTGTGAAGAAGCTGAAAGGCAGAGCCAAAAATAAACAGCTTAGTTCTTCACCCTGACATGCTGACGTTTAAAGGTATCACGGTACAGTTTCCTGTCTGCAGGCTACCGGCTCTGTGAGTTGTGCCATATTAAAGCTATCGTTAGCCGTTTTTGCTTCGAAGGAGCTAAACTGGGGAAAATGAAGCGAGCATAGAGGTGTCAATGAAAAATGAGTATTGCCTCATTTCAAAACATTGTAGTTCCAGGACTGTATGTATGTTTTAGGCTCACCACTTTAAATACAGCGAAATTATTTATTTATTTTTATGGGTTTTTTTTTTGGTTTTTAAATGATAGTTAGCATCTAAGCTAACGTTGCAGTTTAAACTAGACATGCTATTCCAGCAAGCTAGCAATAGCAGTAAAGGTCAGCAGTTCACCTTTGTCAATTTGTTTCTGTTTTGTTACAAAGTACTGCTAAGACCAAAACGCCTTTAGCTTTCAAATTGATGGGGCAAAAAACAGTTACATTAATCAGTAAAAAGTAGCTATGGTACAAAAAAGTTTTTTTTTATTTTTCTAGAAGTGCCCATTTAATTTGCAATTAATTTTGATAATGAAAATATAATGCTTTTAACAAAAACAACCCTGAGCTAAAAAAAGACAGCATACAAATCAACCTGCATATAGTGTATACCTGTAACATACACTAAGCTAACACTAGCTTCAACACTAGACTGAGAGCTTCTTGTTAATTTTCTTTGGGTTTTACTATTGAATTCCTATTTTCAGGTTTCAGAATGCTGGTGTGTATCAGGGGGTTTCTAAGTCATATTAATAAGTTGTGGAAAATAATGGTACAAGTCATTACAGTTCTACAAAATTTCTTAGAAATGCCCATTTACTGAAACAGTTTTTCAATTACTTATTTTATACAGTACACGTTACCATTTTTTAAGCTGAGTTTTGTTCATTAAGAAGACAGCATCCAAGTTAGCGGTGCAGTTAATGTCAGTTTGGCCAAACAGTTATGCTAAATATGTGGCATCATTACTAAAAACCGATGCTGTTTTTGTCTTGGAAATCAGAGCTCAAGCTTGAGAGAAAAAGAAAGCTTGATGGCACTGAATGTAAACAAAACAAGAATAGCCAGAGACTTACTTCACATGCTAAAATCAATATATAACTTTCACTTATGTTACAGTCCCTTGCCTTATCATATACTTATTATCCTAGTTGTTGCGTTTTTATACCTTTTGAGTTTGTCTCTGAATATACAATTCCTTCAGAATATCAACAAATCATATAAGAACTAATAATAAAAACCAGTGAAAGTGGATGACGGGCGCATCTTTTTTGTGTTTCTAAGACAATTAAGTTTTAGCACTTAGCTCTTTTGTTTCTCGTGTCACAAGATATTTTAATATTAATGCACCATTCTAAACTTTTGCTGTCATATTATTGACAGTTTTCGACTTTAAAAATGTCTTTTTAATGGTTATAGTGAACGTTGACACTGCAAACTGTGGCAGGCTGCTGCAATGTTTAATAACCACGTCAAATATCCTTTTATTTATGTATCAAACTAAAAATCTGCAGGAGTTTTAAAATCAATATTTTGTGTGAGAGGTTCAGTCCTCCAACTAGCCAGCTATGTACCTTGGGCAAAGCAGCAGACATAACACACAGTAAGGACTTGCCTATAGATACAATTAACTTCTTTGTTGTTTTTAATGATAAACTTTTTATTTCTCTTTTTTAAACAATTATTTTTAGCACAAAAACCATGAAAAAGAGGAGTCGAGAGTCCAATCTAAAGTACACGAAAGAGGACAGTATGTTTAAAACGTCTCAGATTTAGTCTGCATTGATAGAAAGTGTTTTTTAACTTTGACTAGAAAGAAATGAAATGGGAAAAACTTAAGAATCTGGTAATCGTGCGTGCTTCAAACAAAGCAGCAGCAGCGATATCGTAACAGACTGGTTCTGCAGTGCCATCTGGGAAGAGTCAGGCAGAATGGACCTGCGAGACTAAAATGGCTGCCATCCTGACCTGTAGTGCAGTTTCCCTCACGGCCACCAGAGAGCAGTCATGACCCTTTACAGGTCAGAAGTCTGGTTGCCAGCAGGACTGAGATAAGCTAGCCACAAACGCCATAATTAGAAATGAACTCATTTCAACTCAAACGACAAATCTTTTATTATTTTTCATCTGCTAGCGATTAGTTTCTTGCATTATGGACGCTTCAGGTCAGGAGTGGTGTTTAATAAAACCAACTTAGAGGTTTAAAGTTAATTGAACAACAACAACAACAAAAAAACTAACACAAAAAAATAAATACAGCCAAAACAAAAAGTTCAAAGATTGTTGGAGAATCCAGTTCGACAACAAAGCTCAGAAAATTCTCTTTTATGCGTTTGGATGATCATTTCTGTGTATTTGCCGGATTCACGCGCACGTCATCTGTGATAGCAGATTGTAAAAGGGCCACGTACTGCCGCCATGGGATTGGCTGATTGGATTATTGCAAGAGAAGGTAGTCGAACAATTAAATTCTTAGCAGTGGCGCTTTTTTTTTTCTTTTTTCTTAAAAGGAATTGTCAGCGCGCCAGCGTACACTGGTTTTAAAAGTCCATATCCTGTTTTGGACCCATTTACCGGAACTGTCACCACGCCCAGAGGGAAACACGAGCCAGACTGTGCCTGAGTGAAGGCGATCGATACAAGCCAGGAGGTGTTTCTGACTGCTGCCAATCAGCGCCACATCTGCAGTTATCAGCCTCACCGACAGGGAGGACGTCTGACTCAACCCTCAAATATGATTTCAAACAACAAAGAAGCACTTTTGCTACAGAAAAAAAAAGTAAAAAAAACAAAACAACAACAACAAAAAAACAACTCGGAACAATCACAGGTTCTTCAATGGTCCATTTATATTTTTTGGGGGGAGCAGTTGCAATCTGTTTGAGGCAATAGAAAGATTCACAATTGTCTTTTTAAAACACATTTGGTCTAGCAACAAAAAAGAGAGAGAGAAAAAAAAAGGTCACTGACATTGCATCTCCGTTATAAGTCAAGTTTTCTGCCTAAGGATCACAAACGACATACATAACGTTGTCAGTTTCCAGATGCTCACTAACAAATACGGCACATCTGTTGATCATCCAGTGTGTGTGTGTGTGTGTGTCTGTAGGGGGGGGGAACAGCTTTGTGGCGTTTTAAGCATTGGAAGATGACCTCTAGGACTTCTAAAACATCAGTGGGTAGGGCGGGGCCAGGGTCTGCCGGTCAGCTGATTCAACGCAGCCTTTTGTCACTTGATAACAAATAAAATATACTCAAGCATTCATGGGATGCAAGTTTTCCACTTTAACATGAGGAGGTCAACTTATACAAAGTGCATTGTTAGAGTACTCATCTACAATGACTATTTTTTATTTTTTTTTGCAAAATTTTTTAGCATACAACTACAAGCCCCACTTTGCTTTGATTAACCCTAAATCAAATCCTGCTCTGGTCAGAGAAATTGAAGCAGGACTGAATGTTTTGGTAAATAAGTAAAAAAAATAAATAAATAAAAAAAAAAAAAACCCGAAAAAAAAAGACTGCATGAAACACGGTGGTGACACATCATGCCTTCACCTTCCAGCGATGCAACAATCCTTCAAATACAACTTGTTTCAGTTCAACCCAGCTTTTTTTCTTCTTCTTTTTAATAACAAAGAGAAACCATGAATGGTTTCACATTTTCATGTATTAACATGGCCCAGTCAAAGTCCAGACGTAAAACCAATCAAGTATATGTGGCAAAACCTGAAAATTGCTGTTCACAGATGATTTCCATCTCTGACTTTTGTTAAGTGTGGATGCTGTTGGGTTTGACGGCGTTGTCAGACCAGCTCTTTTGCAAATAATGAGCAAAACTTCCAGTGTCTAAATGGCAAAAGCTGGTAGAGACGGCTTTCCTACAAAATGCAGTGGAAAAGAATCAAAGTCTTACCAAGTACTTTTTGTCAAGTTGCTAGTGCGATAGCCTAGAAAACTTGAAATATGGCAAAGCAACCTTACAAGTAACTTCTCAGAAAGAAATTAGAAGCTTGTTTTAAGTCAATATTGATGAAAAAGTGCTAGTTCCACAGATAGATCTTTTCACTTACAACAGACCCACAGCATCACAGACCTAACTTAAGAATTCTTTAATATGGATGAAGAAAAGGGCGTTTCTCCCTCCCCTACCTGTAACAAGACACGTTCCCATGTAATAAGTAAAATAATCTGCCAGAAGAACTAGTACTTTTTAAAAATCAATATTAAGGGATTTTTGACTTAAAACAAGCTTCTATGTCTTGCTGAAAAGTTACTTGTAATGTTTATTTGCCGGATGTCAACTTTTCTAAGATATTTCCACAAGAAACCAGGCAAAAAAAA
The DNA here is from genome assembly GCF_019740435.1 of Gambusia affinis. Lineage (NCBI taxonomy): Eukaryota > Metazoa > Chordata > Actinopteri > Cyprinodontiformes > Poeciliidae > Gambusia > Gambusia affinis. The sequence goes on from NC_057879.1 coordinate 6,315,715, forward strand.
AAAAACAACAAAAAAAAACACTTGGTAAAATGTTGTCGTTTTTATTTTGCAGTGTGTCGACTGTTGGGGGGCTAAATGCAAATGTCTGCCACACTTTCCAGAATTCATTTAAGTAAAAAAAAATAATAATAATAATACAAACAAAAAAAACCAAGATGGATTTCTTTCCTTCTCACTCACAACCCATCTATCCAGTGGAATCCAATTCAAGTCCTTTGGAGTTTGTGTTGCGCAGCACAACAAGTATTAAAGAAAAGTCCAAGCAGTGTGAATACTCTAGCAAGGCCGTGTAGATACCCAGAGTGATCCGGAGATGGTGTGTGCACTGTTAAAACACCGACACGCTGGTAATACTCAACAAATGTAGCACCTTGTTGGCTTGAATCAGCGACAACGTAGATCCCTGGCGCCTGGGCTACGCTACTCCACATAGCAACAACGTTACTACACAAAGCTGACAATTTAGTGTGTTGACAAGAAAAGAAGACGTGAACAAAATGCCTACATGTAGCTGTTTTTTTTTTGTTTTGTTTGTTTGTTTTAACAAGTCTTTTCCCGTTACTGTTGCTGCTATAAGTGACATCCACATCTGCACATAAAAAGTATATATTTGCATTTATATAATATATATCCGTACTCTATTAACAGATTTGTCTACCATGAAATTAGAACTGCCACCCGTCTCTCAGAAAAGTTTTTTTTTTTTCTTCTTCGTTTTGTACTTCAAACATTGACTATTTTACAACACGGAAACCAACTTAATTTTGTACATCGGAGCGAGTGAAGCTCTGCCGGGGCCCCACTGTCCCTCAGTGGGAATTTACTTTTTTTTTTTTTTTTTTTTTAACTTTTTTTTAATGTGTGTGTGGGTGGGTTTTTCTTCTTGTTGGTGCAAGTTAGACAATTTTCATTTCAGTATAACACAGGTTTTTTTTAAAAACAAAAACAAAACAAAGCATGTACAAACTAGCATCGTCTGAGCAGAGAGGCTGTTCAGCTGAACTTGGACCCTTTGACGCACTCCGTTAAGCCGAGGGGACGTTATCACGCTTGTTTGGCACGGTTATATACAACAGGTAACGAGTCATTTTGAGGAAGGCTCTTCCCCTAAACGACAAACAGCAGATTTGCGACGTCGAAGCGCAAAAGCTAGCCTAGAAAAGCGAAAGCGAGCAGAGAAGGAATGGCGTGTCAGTCTCTCTCTCTCTCTCTCTCCGGCTATTCCTGGCAGCGGTATCGTCTGCTAACAGCAGGGCAGTGAAAGGAGCACCGTGACCCAGCTGTTCATCTCCAGTGTTTCACATTAGCGACAAACAGACGACTGTGGTGTGAGATTTGAAGTGCGGCTATTCCGTGTGATGCCAGGTTATCAGGTGAGGCTGACCCAGTGGCAAAAAAGTAAAACAAAACAACAACAAACTAAAAAGGCCAGAAAAGAACATGAGCAATAGTGCAATGTACAGTACACAATGCATCTGCGTCAACGTACAGTGGGGCATCAAATACTATACACGGGAATTTAAAAAAGTAGAAAAAAATGGACAAAACAACAAAAACCATCAAAACTTTTCCCGTTCTTCAGCCCAGAGAAGGAGACACCTCGCTGAAACCCAAACTAAAAGTACAAGTGACGTACTAAACGTCTGACAGCTCTGCCTCTTGTGCTTCACGATACTACTAGCCGTGTTGCTATAGCACATATTTACAGACGACCACTTTCACTGTGTCCCCCTCTCTTTCACCGTGTCCCCCTCTCGCCGTCGTCCTTCCGATCCCCAAAGCAATCGCCAACCCAAACCTTCCTCCCTTTCCCTTCTCCCTCCCTGTACCCTGTACATTCAGACTCTCTCCCCACATCTGTCCCCTCAGGGGTCTGAGGTCTTCCTGCCGAGCTGAGCACTCTTTGAAAACACTTGTTGATCAGAAATGCAACACATGAACAAAATGTGTCCAATTGGTGGTGTGCATGCACATGCGTGGCAGCTCTTTTTCCATCGGCCCCCTCTCGTGCCGTCCTCAGATGTCTCTGAAAGGAGTGTCTTGTCCCATTGTCTCCGTTCTACTACTCCATCCTCCTCTTCCTCCTCCTTTGTCCTGCTATCTATAAGGCTACTCAGAAACTACAGGGGAGAGGGAGAGGAGGGAGGCAAAATGTCCTCTCAGCTCGAACTCCAAACTTCAACCGTCCCCCCTTCTCCCTGTCATTCGTCTTGTCCTCCTCCGTTCCTCGTGTCCATTCAGACCCAAGAGTCCGGTGAGGCTGGGTAGTGGCTGGTCTCATAGTTGAGCTCGCTGTAGGGTCTGGAGGCCGAGTAGAAGTCTACATAGTTGCCAGTGGACTTTAGTCCCTGTAGGTGCATGTTAAGGTCGCCCTGCGGGGGACGGCCTCCTGGGTGGACCTGGCTGTCGTAGAAGGCCTGGTCCTCATAGTTACTGCTGTCCGGTGGTGGGGGGTTCTGGAAAGGAGGATAGGGTTCTGATGGTAAGCCTTGGGAAGAGACCTGGAAAGAAACAAAAGGTCATTCGTGAGAGGAAGCAGTTTGTCCTGCAAACAGAGGTTCCTGTTGCTCTCTTCTTGGCACTCTTCCGTACAGGAAAAGATTGTGGCGCACAGAACTGTTGATGATGCCTTCCCAAAATATGATCCAATCTGATGGAGGTTCTCTTTACCTGTTAGCTTAAGCAGACTCTAGTGATTAGTTCTCTTCCAGTTGGTTATCAGAGTATAGAGGGTGAATCTAAATGGACTGAAGTTTTTCAGATTTGCATTTGAATAAAACCTCCAAACCACACATCGTTGTGCTTCTGTTTCACTATTATGCTTTAGTTTTTGTTGAGCTATAACATAAAACTCCAGTCAATACATCAAATCTTTAAGATGTTGCATGATGACAAAAGATCGACGGGCACTAGTGCTCTTGCACACTTTGTGGCTTTGATCCAGATTTCCTTAAGCAAACTAACATAAAACAAAAAAAAAATTCCTAATGACAACTTTTCTTTCATTTCTTTACTGCTAGCAAACAAATTAAACTTGACTCAATGAGAAGCAATTGAAAAGAAACTGCTGCAAACTGCAGTCCTATAAAGAGTCACGGTAATGAGTAATGTTGCCTCTTTATAGTGTAGGGCTGATAAAGTAAGAGAAAGAATTAGAAACTCTTGAGGACCGCAGTACGCAACCTTGGCTTGAAGACAACTGTTTATCCACTGGCTTGTTAATGTTCTGGCACATAACTTTGAGCAACCGAAGCTGATAAGCAAGATAAAGTTAACACTGCATCACCATCACCACGCTTCATGGTTAAATAAATCATCATATCCCAACAGTTTGGTTTTTCATGAGAGGAAGTGCTCTGCTTACAACAAATCATACCTAATTTTTGTATTGTGCTGTCGAATTGTCAAAAGCTTCCGAAATAAAAAGACTCGTCTTACCTGGTTGTACTTCAGATCATCAGTAGGGGACACATAGGCTCCTCTGTGCAGGGTTGAAGATCCACCTGTGATCTGACCTGGAGGCACCAGGGGGAGATGTTTGAGCAACAATGGCACAAAACAAATAAGAAATCTTGATTTTAAAGTTCTTATATTTGGTTTTGTTGTTGTCACTCTGGACTTATGGAGAACCCTCCAGGCCGTCACCCATTCACCCATCCGGGGATGGAAGAACAGGGTTTCTGCTGGTTTCCCCAACTCAATTTTAAGATGTTTAGACCATTACAAATGGAATTTACAACCCATATCTCCACAGGAATGTCAAACTTCATCCAGCCAACTAGAGATAAACAGGAACTTAGCAGGTTAGGTAGCTACTGCATCTAGCTAGCAAGGCTGGTTCAGTAGCTAGTTAGCAGTAGCCTCACCCGTCCAAAGTCGCATTTAATGTAGATGTCCACATTTTGACTGAGAGAATAGTCCGTAGAGGGAAAAAAAAGACAAATAGTTCTGTCAAAACAAACGTAAGACTTGTAATTAATGTATTTCAGGCCAACTTACTTTAAAAAAAATGAATTTAAGACATTGTATAGCCTTGACTTTACATACTTGAATTTAAGGCTTTTTAAGGATGCATGGCCACCCTGTAGAAAGACTTTGAAATGCCAGATGTGTTTTAGAACGTGCTGTACACACAGGTTCCACCTGTTTGTCTTCTCCTCAGAGGGGATTTTCCTGAGCGAATCCTTAGAGACTTTGTTCCCTCGACAAACAACCAGGAAACCTAGCTCAGCTCGACTCTAACCCAAGCCACCGTCAAGGGCCACGAGTCGAGGCTCCTTCAACCGAGAGCTGAAGCGCTGAGGCTGTTACACTGTCTGCTTGCCGTGGCCCTGTAATCCTGAGTGTGTATGAGAGAGAAACTCCCCGGTTTACTCAGATGGGAGAGATCCTTTGTGATGCCTGCAGTGAAAGCCGACGTGACCGTGTGTCCAGAGAGTGAACTCAAGGTCCTTTTCTTCAGGAAAGGTCTCATGATCATGGATAACAGAACTTAATCAGTTCAATAATAATATTGCAGAATCAATCAATCAGCAGAAGCATCTTCCCCATTTGTAGTCTTTATGTTTGTTCATAATTTGGTTTGTGTATATCTTACCAGTGTTTGATTGTGCATTGCTGATCAATTATGCTTGTAGTTTAAAGTCATTTGCTATGAACCTTTAGATGCTCTAATCAATGGTTGAAAATCGAAACATAAAGAAAACATCTGGTTGTTTTTTAAATGTGCGGCAAGAATTCGGCCAGTCATAATAAACAATAGCTCAATTATTTGCATGATGAACTAAAACAAGCTCAATCATTTCCATTTGCATGATTTTTTGTTTTTCTCTTTTTTCTCTTTCTACCAAAAACTGGATGACAAAAGTCTTTGGTCTGTTGCTTTGGTCTCACCTAGCCCTTTGCTTGAAGGACAAGTTTGTTTACACACTTCATAAATCGTTTTACTTGTCGTTTCTGGTTTTATTTTTAAATTATTTTGGTTATTTAAAATGTCTTCCAGTTGTAGTGTCAAGTGTTCATCAGAATTTAAGGTTTACTGATCTTTGAAAATGTGTTCTTGCCTTATTACGCAGTTACCATTACATTACTTGAAAATGGTCTCAAAACAACAATATTATCGTTTATCGCAATAATTTCTGGGACAATTTATTGTCCAGGTAGATTTGTTGTCGTGACAGGCCCAGCAAGAATCATTCAGGTAACGAATGGAAGAAAGACTGAAATAGATGGCTCTATATGACAATATAGAGCCAATATTTTACACAATATTATCATGTTACTCTCTCAAAGATAAGTTTCAGTTTGGAGTCCAAATGATTTCACTGTGTCGATGTAAAGAAAAGACGTCTTTGCAGAAAGCTTAGCTCAGCTCGCCCTCCTTTGCCTGGAGCTTCAGTCAGAGCACAGAGGTATAGTCAGAGCTGATTCTCCAACCTGTTGGTTTCAAAACCAGTCACCCGAAAATTGCTAAAGCTTTGCTGCATACAGGCAAACCGACAGACACATGTAGTCCGACTTTCTTCCTAAAGCCTTTAACCCCACGGGGGAAACAGTGACAGATATACAAGATGGGATCCCTACCCGTCATGGCGTCCTTCCGGGACGTGTGCTCGCCCTTGTTGCCATGGAAACTGGCATTGCCGGTAGACTCGTAATCTGCCTTCCTCTCCTTCAATGCCATCATCTCTCTGGGGGACGCAGGAGCACTCGCTACGCACAAAAAAAAAAAAAAAAATCAACACATGCACACACAGAATATATTCACTCTTTTATTTCAATATACATGAGGAGGCGAGAACAAAGGAAGCAACATGAAACATTCAGGAGACCTCTCACGACTCGCACTTCTTCCTTTCTTTGTAAGATTGGCCACTTGGATTTATTCATAAGTAAAGAAAATTCTCAACCGTTCATTTGAGTACGTATATTTGTCTTCTGATCGAAAACATCATCATCACCCGATGCAAAATTATTGATCCTCTCTAACAATTCCTTTAGGATTACAGTAGCAAAATATGTTTTGAGTCATGCATTACTTTGTTGAATTAAATTAAGTTTCTAGCAGCTTCTAAAACAACATACAGATGTAGACAGAGATGTGTTGAACACCTTTAAAAGATTCATTTTTCATGGCAAAAAAAAAAAGCATCATCCGGCAATGAAAGTTTTTGAAAGAATACAAACTTTAACTTAAGTACATTTGAATTCATTGAGTACAGCTTATCCAGTGTGAGGACAATGTTGTGCTATTGGATAAAATGTTTTCCACAAAGTAACTAGCGGTACAGTCACTGGTCGAACAGTTCGAGCAGATCTTCCAGAGTTGTACATTTTTTTCTTTTTCGTTCGCCGGATTCTGATGCTCTATAAAATTTGGATTTAAGACGGTCATGGATTTTGTGTCTGCTGAACCATTTCAATCTGGAATTAACCATTACGTTTTGTATCTCTGTCTACACTGAGGAACCATCTACAAACTTTTTTTTTTTAACCAAGTTCACAATGTCATACAATCCAGGAGGGTCTCCAAGTTCCTTTGGAACAGAAACTTGTCAATAATTCCTTAATATGGATGAAAAAAAGGCAGTTTTTCTTTTTTGTTTGTTTTTTTCCCCCCACTTATAACAAGACACGTTCCCATGGATTAAGTGAAATAATTTGCCAGTGGAACTAGTACTTTGTCATTAATACTAAGGAATTATTGACTTAAAACAAGCTCCTGAATCTTGCTGAAAAGTTATTTGTAAGTTTGTCTTATTACAAGTTTTATAAAATATTTCCACTAGAAACTAGACAAAAAAAACAACAAAAAAAAACCTTTTTTTTCCCCCACGGACAGAAGTTAATTATAAATATAAATGAAAAGTTGAATTAAACATCGGACTTCTTTTCAGTGTGACATTATGTTGATGTAATAAAAGATGATTCTCCCCTCACCCCTCTAAATCTTTACACAATTCCTCGTAGCCTGTATGTCAGCTTGTTGTCACTAATATCACCCATATTTTTTGGATCCCAGCTATGTAAACACCGAGTCGTCTCTTCCATCTTTGTCAAACTTTATTGTTCCACTGTATGGCGAGGACACATAGAAAAACATCCATCGGTTCAGAGCCACTCATGGTTTGGTCTCCGCCGTCAGCAGCTTTGCACATCAAAGCAGCTTCACTTTATCCCACTTTACGTCTTCAGCATGCATTAATACGGTTAACCATATGCTCAGACGCAGCACGACTGTCGGTCTCTGCAGTTGGAGCGCTCTCTCTTTCCTAAAGCTGCCGACACACAAAGACACACTCGTAGCTTTCTGAGAGATCGGAGGACCATCTGCGGCAGCTTGCAAACCGAGACAAAAAAACATAGAAGATCAAATTAGCTTCCAGATCACAAAGTCTCACTCATTGTGTCACTTTATTGCTCGACAGGCTCAGATTAATGCACAATGTCTCTAAATATAGATCGACTAATGATGACTTAAAAATAATCGATTTTAGCAGCAACTCTGCTTTTCTCTACAGGTGAGCGATTTCACTTTTCACGCCTGCGTGACGTCAGCGACGGTGCACCCGGTGCCTTCATACAACTCGATCGTTTTGTGGCATCCCAGCCGCAAACCTCGTCCGTCGTTATGGAGATTTTACAACAGACTGCAAAATGCTGCATCATCGTGAAGAGCGGATATTTTTTGCACAGAAAAACCTGGAAGGTGTGACGTGGATTTGAACTCCGCCTCAGTTTTTCCTTCCTATCAGGAGAGAATCAACTTGAATTTATTTTCAGATCAAAACAAAATTCGTTTAAAGTTAGATTTCCCTCGATGACAATCATTCATCCTACGTACGCAGCGGCATGCCTTTTCTCATCTCTCTACATGGTCTCCTTTTCTTTCTACGTGTCAAAATGTGATTGTTGTCGTCTTTGATTTTCACTCTCATGACTAAAGACATTATTTTGACGAGTGGTTTGTTCCATATGTGGTTTAATTCTTGCACATCTGGTGAAGCAACAGACAAGATATTTGAAAACAATCGAATGTTTTACCTGTCACTTTAAATTTAGGTCAGTGCTTGAGATTAAAGTAGAATTTAATCCTTCATGCATAGAAAGTGTCAAAATTCATTCATTCGGTAAATAATGACAATTTTTAACACTTTATGTCCAAAGTTTAAAATGTCCGCCTGGATATTTTTGCTCATCTTAATGTTACGTAGTTCTTTAAATGTCCTATGAGTAAATATATTTGCCCATTTATCCATATCAACTGGAACTTTCAATATCTAACAAGTTATTTCCGCAATTTACCGTTTGTTAGGAGTGGCCCTCGGATTAATTTCGCTCCCTGCTACGGCGGGGATGAAATTACCGTAATAACCCGATGTAGGCTGGAAAGCTCAACATCTCCCCTTTGAGAAACCGCTGGGATTTTTCACATACAGCAAAGTACGGAGGAATTACAGCACCACAAATTTGGCTGGATTGGTTAGAACACCAGAGCTCCATTTAGGACTTACAGGGTTAAAGCAAAGTTGCATTAAAAGTGTCATTATTTACCAAATTACTCTCGACGACAGCAGTCAGAAAAACCTTCCTGAAGACTCCTTCATGTTTATGACAGTTATCATTCTTATGCACACCCCTTCAAATAAAGTTTTACCAGAAGCTTTGTAGATTTTAATCTTGTACAAAAACAAAAACAACAACAACAAAAAAATAACAACAAAACCCTTCACATAATTTTCCTTTCAAATCCAATAAAATGATTCGAGATTTGTGGCTGTAGCAAAACAAAATGTCCAGTCTCAGGGGTACGGATTGTGTCTGCAAGCCTCGTTTCCAGGGCGAATTTAGCCCACAGAAACACTTTAAACCTGAAGTTTAAAGTGTTTCACAGCCGTCATCACTGTGGCAGCCTGAGAGCAGTCTGAAAAGATCAGAGATGATGAACATTGTCAGGAGCTGTCACCATCACCACCACCACCACCATCATCATCATCATCAACCCAAGTTCTGTGAGACTCCGGCGGCTCGTGTTATTCAAACCCTTCCACTGACAACGCAAGGACGGGGAAGCGTCCTTAATGGACACGAAGCACAGATTTCACTCGACAGCGGAGTAATTTGTCGGCAGCCGCCGTGCTGTGAAGACTCGGGCTGTGATGGAGCGGCGCTTTTCTGACCGGCGGGAAGAAGGATGAGGGGCTTCGAGAGGGAGGACGCAAAAGAAAGGGAGGCGTGGAGACACCCACCTGACCGGTTGTTCGGGGAAGTCCGCACCGGAGAGATGGACGGCGTGCGAGAGGAGGAATACGGCCGCTGTCTGTCCCGCTCTATCGTGGAGGAGGAGCCCACGAAATGGTACTGCGAATAGCCGTCCTGAAAAGAAAAGACGGGACGGGAAGGGAAAGGAAGGCGGTTTGCAGTTTTATTTTCAGTGTTTCAGTGTGTCGGTATTCATCACAAACAATAAAAACAAAACAAAACCAAACAAAAAAACAAAAACAAAAACCCAACAACTTCCAGAGACAAAATGGCCGCACCTTCTTGTAAAGACTCCGGAGGTCTCTGTACTGCCACATGCTGTTGAGGACTTGCGATGCCGCTTTCACCACTTTGGGACTATGTCTGGGAATTCAGCAGAAAGCAAAAAGACACAGCGTAAAGCTCGACTGTGTTTTTGTTACAGATGAAAACGATTCAGAAATATCAGCCAGACAAACAAACAAACAAACAAAAAAGCCTTAGCACCTTCAAAACAAAGACGTGCTTTCCGTCTCTGTTGTGTCCTCACTCTGAACCGACACGCTGACAGCGTGACTTTTGTGATTGATTAATTGGCCAGCATTTCCATCTGCTTTTCTTGTAGGTTTTCACTCAGCTGACTAATGGCTCGGAGTTTAATTGGCTCGTGTGGCCTTATCAGAGTCTGCGAAATTAAACTCCATTTCTCCGAGACATTTCAGTCGGCGTTATTGTTTTGGGTTTACGTGAGAGAAAACCATTTATCAGAGAGAGACAGAGAGAGGAAAAAACAAACACATGAAACCCGGTAAAAATCACCTTTATGTTCTGAGAGTATCTCTAAAGCATTGTTTTTAGTTATAAAACAACGTATGGTGTTTATTAAAGTTGGTGTTTTCTTCATATGTCCTTATTTTAGTTGTCCTTATGGTTAAAATGATCATTGTTCTGGGCTTCACTGAACATATTTTTCCTCTACAGTAGTTTTCCACTTTTTTTGTGTGTTCTAAGCACAACCATGAATGTATCTCATTGAGAAAGCGGTAAGAAGACCCTGTAGCACGTAGATGGCAAAGCAAGCATATGGAAGTTGGTTTGCTCACGGAACAACAACAACGAAAACAAATGAGAACTTTCTGGCCAACATGCAAAGTGTTATGTGAGGTGAAACACGGTGGAGGCAGCATCAGGCTGTGGGAAACAGGAAAACTGGTCACAGTGAATGTTTTAGATCAAAACACATGGATGCATGTCAGTGTGATGACAAACCGCAATGTGAGCATCTTGAACAGTTAGCATTCTGTTTGGTTTTACAGATTCGTGCGTAAGTTTATAAAAAATAACCTTTGTGAAATTAAGGGAATTTAGGGAAATTAAGCTACTGTCTAATCCTCAAGGTTCAAAATCACTTTAATAATTATTGTTCTCTCGTTACTTTAATCAATTTGACCATAAATAACGTAGATTTATCAGACTGTGAGGAAAAAAAGAAGCTCTCAAAAGATCACAATCTAGAGACCTTGTGTTCTCAACAGTTTTTTTTTTTTTGTAAAGCACGGTGCCAACCTGCCTTTTTATTAGTTTGACATTTAGTTCTTTTGAAACAAAACCGGATTTGTTCTCTTTCAATCCACGTCAGACTTCGCAACTGTTAGGAAACCCCTAACCCCGCTTCGTTCAGCCGCCACCGCCGCCACCGCCGTCACCGCCGCCACCTTCCCGTTCGGCTTACTTGTCTCCCTTGCTGCGCGCGATGCCGATGAGCTTCTCGATGCCGCCGGCGTCCCTCAGGGCTTTGGTGTTCTCCATGTTCTTGGTGATGACCTCGTGCAGCGCGCAGCAGATCGCAGTGATGGTGTCGTCCGACATGGTCTTCCCCCCCAGGATGCTGCTGTTGATGCTGCCGCCTCCTCCTCCTCCTCCTCCTCCTCCTCCTCCGCCGCTGGTGTTGTTGTTGTTGCTGCCTCCGGGTAAGCGATGCACCAAATCCCTCATGGCGTATTTGCCTGGTCGAAGGTGATGGACAGAGTGGGGGGAAAAAAAAACAAACAAAAAAAAAAGGTTTAGCGGGAGGCTGCAGATGAGTTTTTAGAGGCTGAAAGGAATGAGAAACAAGATATGAAATAAATACTGTAATTCATGAGAGTATCTTCAGGCAGAGCTGCAGGAGACATCTTTTTAAAGTAACTTTTCCCCCCCTCAAAACTCTCTATGGAAGAGTTCTATCTAAAGATTATACAAGTTTGAAGAGGAGCTTTGAAGTTTGATCAAAATCAACACCACCCGAGGCCGCACGACCTCGGAAAGCTTAGGATTTTTTCCGGAAAACCCCTTTGCTTCACTTTAAAAAGAAAAAAACCCTGAAAAAAACCTTAAAAAAATAAATAAGGAGTAAACTTGTAGGAGGTTAGGTTTGCTGTACCAATATGATAACATTTGTGATCCTACGTTGTTATGTATGTCTTAATTATTATTGAGATGTTGAAAATTAAGAATTCACATAAAGTAAAAAAATCTATAATCAACATAGAAAGTTCCGGCAGGAGATGAATCGTTTTATTGTGCTTTTCCATGACGGTAGAGATGATTAAACACAGTTGAGATCCACAGAGAGAAAACAAACATGCATTTAAGTCCCAATACGAAGCCGGCAAACAGTTCAAACTTTAGCATCATTAGCGGCTAATCGTTTGCTCGTTGCCATTTCTTCGCAGTGCTCATCAATCGTTTGGATTCACTCTGTCAGTGCTTATCGTTTCTGTACTGGCTGCCTAAATTGTTGCTGGACAAATTATTTAGAAGTTATAGAAACTTCCGCCATCTGGACAAGAAGCTATTGTAAGCTAGCTCTGTCCACATGAAGAGGCCACACAAGAAAGTCTCCCTTTTGTACTTCAAAATAAACACAAGGTGTCGAGCTTAAATCAGTCGCCTTCGCACGAGGGGATGTTATAAATAGCTTAGACTTCCCTTTGTGTTTTGTGTTTTCTTCTCTCTGTCTAGAAATAGCTATAATTAACTAACTCATCTTGGTTGCACATGCAAATATATATACATCAATGAAGCCAAGGCTTTAATGTTGCCGTCTAAAGAAGCCTTTTCAAATAATCTGAACTAAGGTGTTGCAAACACTTCCCAGGCTTATCAAATCCAACACAGATGTAAATGTTCTACAAACATTTGATGAAAAAATGTGTGGTGTTGAAGATTATGAGTTAGGCTCTGCTTCCGGATACAAAGACATTTTGGACGACTTAATGCTCTCAACTTTGTGTGAACAGTTCGGGGACGGTCCCCAAACTGTTCCAATGATACTGCACAGCGGTGCACAAGACCAGCCTAGATTAGCATGGTGGAAGTCCTGACAGAACACTTCCTGGATGGATTAGAACCGAGACTGCGATCCAAAGCGTCTCATCCAACATCAGTGTGTAACCTCACAAATGCAAGTTTGAAAGAACGGTCAGAAATGACCACAAACACACCGAAACTGTGTGGCTGAAGCATAAGAGCTGAAGGATAAGTGGTTTGTTCCTTGAGTTCATATATTCACTTTTACCTACAGTCAGACAAACAAATCATTTTGGCATTATAGTCAAAGAAAAACTAGAAAAAAGTATTTAAAAAAATTTAATCCCAAGAAAAACAAATATCCTCTCTCGGCGTTTATGCTGGTCAGTCACATTCCCTGACACAGACGGACTACGTTTCCCATGACACCTATGTGATTCTGTCAGGGCATCGTGTTCTCTCTGCCCCGTGGCTCTCGTCCTGATTGGGTCACCCTCGCCCCGCACAGGCGTTGAGGGCCGGGGTCCCGTCACGGCTTCCTGACAGCTCACTTCCAGACCGCGTGCGACTTCCTGTCGTAAAACTTCCACTTTCGCCGCCGTGCGCGCTCCAAACAGCGAAGCCCTTCGTCACGTTTGTATTGCCGGAGTGATAAAACAACAGTCGGCTCACAAGCAGAGCCGCCAGTGCTGACAGTATTGATATTTGCAGCTGAGAGCGCCGCGAACCTGACCACACAATATGCTGTGCAGCTCAAGCAATTTGGTTGCGTTCCAACCAAGAGGAGGACAATGTGTTCCCTGAAAACACGGCCGCATGCACCGGGGTCAGCACAAAGGAAAATTTGACGTCGCGGCCTACGTCCGGCGAGGAAGCGGATGACCGCATTCACCGACCGAGACGTCACGCGGTTTAGCTCAAAGGCGAAAGCATCGAACAGAGCAAATAGAAAGAGACATGCGGCTGTTGCCATGGGGACCAACAGAAAAGCGGAGTTTATTAAAGACATCAGTCAGTCTCTAGCAAGAAAGAAAGAAAGAAAAAAAATCTAGTATCAGGTGTTCAGCTGTGCGTCGGACAGAAAGGAGCGATCTGCAAAGCAGAGAGATTAATATTCCAAAATGCTTTTCGAATTCTTTGTTTTCATTTTGAAGATTAATTTTAAATTCAAACAGTAATCCGTTCCACGAGTTATATGTGCAAATGGATCTGCTAAGATACCGCTGCAGTGCAAATTCTCTTTGCTGCAATCTGCTTCCATTATGGCAAAATTAGGCTTCGTTTGTAGCAGTTGAGTGACAGCTGATGCTAGTGATTTGGTTTTGAAGTAAACAAAAGCGGCTCAAACAAAAAGTCATATGTTAGACTAAATGATATTTCAACAACAATGTCCTTATTTTTGGCATACATTTAAATGTTCATATCCCAGGAGTGCATTCATCCTTTCACCTCATGATGCAAGATGTAGCAGCAGATCGGATTTAAAGAAAATGAGACAAAAAGAGATTCTAGTAATATTCTGGAGTTTTTTTTGTCACAAATTTTTTTTACCGCCATAGGCTATAATAACTGGCTAAACTTCCTCCACATGAAAAGATTCCCATTTTGTATATCACGTCTTAAGACATTCTTTTCTTCAGATTCTTGACATACGGTTGACCTCTGGTATTTGGGGATCACAGTTTTAAAATCTGCAAATACTTGAGGCCTCCTCTGAAAAATGCTTCCAACTACCTATTTGAATTTTCCGTACACCAAACATACCTCAATATGCATTGACATGCACAGCGGAAACCGTCTTCGAATATCGTAAACGCTAATATCTACAGCCAATGAGAAAATAAATGGCATTCCTGAAGTGGCTGCTGTGCAGAAGCCAGACAATAGCATGTCAAACTGGTAGCTGTTTCAGCTCCCTAGGCTGTGTTTTCTTTCAAATATTTTCGACGTGTTTCATTCCATTCTACGGAAAAGAAATGGCAGATTGTCCGCGAGTCATTTCTGCATCCCAGAAAAAAACCCAACAACCATGAATGGGTGAATCTGCAGACCTTGAACTGCAAATTAAAATGAGGTCCGCCTTACACCTTTATCTCGGCCAAACCCCCTACATGTGCTGCGCTTGGCCGGCTTACCGATAAGCTCCTTGTTCCGAATGTCCAGAGCCATGTTCCTCAAGGCCGTAGCCACGGCGCAGACCACCCGGTCGTTGTCTATCCTCAGTAGCTCCACCAGGATGGGCAGGCCCTTCTCTTTGCGCACTGCGGCTCGGATGTAGACGGACCACTGGACGACGGGACGAGGAAAAGACGTGGACAGAAACAGAATCAAACATTCGCGACACTTTCATTTGGTGCCAGTTGTTATAGAACAAGTGTTATCCACTCAGACCATTGTTGGCATTTACAGGTAACCACTGTGAAATGCTTACAATTAACCCTTCAACTGCCATGAGGACGCCGGTGTCCGATTGACCCATTGACCTGCATGTGACAGTATTTGGGGTGACAGTTAAAGGGTTAACAAAAGAATATCGCATTATCATCACTTTCCCCTCCCCCCGTTAGCTTTGATGAAAACCGTCGAGGTTTCTTTCATTTGAAAACGACGTGGACTTTTTCCTCTCTACTAGAACTGCGATCTCCTGTCCTCTCCTCTCGCAGATGCTGCTCGGTACGACAATGACGGCTCTCACCTTCCAGCTGCCGGCGGCCAGGTTCTGCAGAGCCCCAGCTGCTCCCTCCAGGGTGTCCGGGTTGGAGCACTCAGACAGCAGCGTGAGGTAGGGCTTGACGATGGTGGGGTGCCACAACATCTGGATGCCCTTCGGAGGCTCAGCCAAGTCCGGGAAGGGCCCGACGCCGTCCCACTGCGGAACGACAAGGCAACGGCTCAGAACGGAGGAGCAGCCGTGAGTCCTCGCGGATTTGAGGCGCCCGGCAGCGCTCCCCGCGGGCAAAAGCAGCAAACGAGAAGGAAAGGTTTCCTTGTTTCATAAGGCGCCGATCAACGAAGCTGAGCTCATCCGCTGCTTGAATTGGATATACTCTCAAGCGTCCATGACGTACCTCGGAAAATGTTGGCGAGAGGCTAGAAAAACATGGATGTCCCGATACTGTGCATACACTAAACCAAGTACCGTAGTAAGTGCATAAGAAGCCGTAACCTGCCGCGTTTTTAATGAGGGAGAGATGAAGCTGTTGTATCTGTCTTGGCTGTAAGTTGCACGGTTCTCCTTTGTGCAGTGTGAGGGAGACACGCTTAAAATACAATAAATATGGGGCGTGCTGTGGTGGCGTAGGGAATAGCGCAACCCACATTTGGAGGCCTTTAGTCCTCGACGTGGCCGTCGCGGGTTCGATTCCCGGACCTGGCGACGTTTGCCGCATGTCTTCCCTCCTCTTCTTCCCCCTTTCCTGTCAGCCTACTGTCATATAAGGGACACTAGAGCCCACAAAAAGACCCCCTGGTGGGGGAAAAAAATAAATAAATAAATATGAATCTGAAAAGTGTGGCATGGATTTCTATCCAGTTACCATAAATCAATAAATATAAAACCAACAAAAGTTGCTATCAATTGTGGTGCATCTCTCTGCACACCTAAGTATCTTTTTCTTTTCTTTTTACAAAAGAAATCTACTGGATAGTTAGTGTCCATATTACTGTTACTCTAGTGGATTTGTATATGAACTTTGACTGGGCCATTCTAACAATAATTTTTTTTTTTACATTTTTTTTATCTGGAGTGAGTTTAGGGAAACGTCCAACCTGGTCTCAAATCCTCGGCACCCTAAAAAAAGTTTTCTTACGTAGTTGATTTGTGAGTCAAACTTTATTAATGTGGCACCTGTCAAGATGACAATAAACAAAATAACAAAATCGCAAAACAAATCCAAGCACATTAATTTCACACATTCTCAAAGATCAATTATGAAAAGTCTGCAAACAAAATTGTGCTCCGATTTTGCACCAAAGCACCAGACTGAGTACTTTTGTCATCCAGCTTTTGGTGGACAAAGAGAGAGAAAAGAGAAAAAAGATCAATTATGCCAATGGAAATGATTGAGCTTGTTTTCATTTCTCACACAATTAATTGATTTACGGGTTAATGCGACAGGCCAAGTAGTTATTTGTTAAAACTAGACAAAAATTCAGATTTTTCTCCCAGTTTACTAGTACGCACTCATTTGTGCTGCTCTCGCACTAATGCGGAAACAACACTGACGGCGTCAACCTGCACTATCCGGCTCGAACAATCTCGCAAATTTGATCTTGCATTCATTTTCTGCAGATTTACCTTAAGTTATTGTGCAAGTTTAGTATGTTTTCTTGTCGCCCTCTAGTGAACGTTCAGATGTCCCTGTCTCTCTGTCCACTGATGCAACACGATATCAACCCATCTTATTTTCATGTGACTAACGTGCGATAGCATCTGCAGCCCTGCCAAAGAGCTGCTGTCCGTCTTTAGCTCCTCCTCGCGCCTTTTAATCTGATTTCGCCGCTACACTTTCTTTATCGTCTCCTGTCCTCTCCTCCGCTTCCTTTCCCTTCCTCTCCTCTAATTGCCCCGTTGGAGTTTTGTCCTCTTCGGCACACACACTCCCTAATCGCTGCTTCATGGTAATCGCCTGCAGCTGCACTGGAGTGGCGGCGACGCACAGACAGAAGGGAGAGAGAGCGATTAAAAAAAATAAAAAATTTTGAAGAGGTTATGATCTGTTCCTACTTCAATGTGATCATTAGGACCCGTCGTCCTCCCCACAAGCAGAAAAAAAGACACTTGCATGGAGAAAATCCGGCAAACAGAAGGTAATAAAACCCAAAACCGATTTCATAAATCTCAGCCAGATTCAGAAATGATTGGCAGAGGTGAGAAAAAAAAGAAAAAAATCCTCAGGGAGGATGAGCACCGGAAACGCTGTGTTTTCAGTTCCCACAGCCACACTGGAAGTGGTTAAGAAAAGAAAAAGAAAAAAAATGTCCTCCACCCGATTAGAATGATACTGTTTGCTCATTTGCATGACAAGAGGGCGGAGCTCGTCGGTCTCCTGCTTCTGGCCCTCAGCAGCCTGGAGGATAACGCTGGAGGAATCCAGAGAGAGGAAGGCAGAAATCAAAGCGCGGGCGCCGAGCGGACTAAACCAAAACACTTAGACGACGCAGAGCCTTGAAAAAAGTAAGAATAGTCTTTATAAGAACAACAACAAAAAAGAGGCCCACACTCACGTCATGCTGGGTGAGTGAGTGACGCGATTCGCCGTTTTGTGAGACGGACAGAAACAAGTGTAGTGTGTGACTGTGAAGCGGAGAGGAAGCGAGGCGAACGTTTACACGTTCACTTGTCAAACAGGAAAACCAGCTGTTTTCAAATTCAAATTCAAAATAACGTATTGATCCCAAAGGGGGAATTAAATGCTTTTGTAAATCAAAGCCTTCAGAGAGTTGTTGTGGACAGTGATGCCAGTTAGCAGGAAAGATCTATTCTAGATCCTGAGATCTACAATAACCAGAACCTGTTTATCCAGTTTGATGTTGGTCTATCATACGAAATTTGAACGAAACATTAAAGTTTTGCGGCTGTACGGTGAGAGAAATCTGCAAAAGAAAATTCAGCAGGAGTGAATATATTTTTTTAAAGCCGCTCTATATTCATTCCATCCTGATTGCGCTGTGGAATAACAATATAATTATACTGTAACACGTCATAACTCTGGCCCCAAATAATGCAGAATATACTAAATGAGTCCGATGTAAGCGGTGAAAAGAATAGAGGCTCAAACTACATCATTTCAAAATAACAGAATTAAGTAAAAATCTATTTATGATACCAAAACCAAACAAAAAATAAAACAAGAATCCCTGATGAACTGAACAAATACTGCTGAGACATCACAGAAGAACTCTGAGCTATACTGAGATATTTACAGAGGAAAGTAATAATATAAAAAAAAAAAACAAGCTGCGATGAGTCCCAGTTTGCAACAAAAGCATCATCATAAAAACTTGATGGGCTTGAAGAGCAAAAAGAACATTTAATGTGTCGTTAAAAAGTTAGCGTCACAGTTCAACTTCGACGATGTTTGATGTTAATGGGGAGCAGATACCGGCGCCGTGGCGGTCAGCAACAAGCCCAGAAGGCACCGCAGCAATCAGGGCACAATAAAAGAGTTTCCCAAAATGGAAAATGTGTTTTGGTTTCTGTTTTTCAAATTATTATTATTTTTAACATGCACACTCATCAATAAATTCAGCTGTCGGGGGGCCGTGCTGATGTATATTTAAAGTAGAGCATTGCTGCAGTCCGTATCAGTTGTCGTCTTTCTGTAAGCAGCTCTAAGATCATTTTTTAAAGAGCCTATTAAAATTGAATAGTTGAAATTCCAGCTACACCTTTTTATCATTCTTTATGACATTGTTGTTATTTGCTTTGTTTGTACATTCGAACCTAGAAGTTAAAACCTTTGCGCTGTAAAGCAGAGTTCTGGTTCTACATGGCGGCTAAAACACACTGAGAGTTGCTAAATTGCTCTTTGCAGTTTGAATTTTATTTGAAGATACGTGGATCCACTACTTTTGCACATTTTCTTTCCCTTGAGTTTATTTTATTTAAAGGCTTTGCCTGAAGTGAAATATGTCATGATCTGCTTGTGTTACTAATAGGAGGTATTAGAGGTTTTTTCATAGATTGTTTTATGATGCATTGCTACTGTCACTTGAGTAAAATTTCTGGATAATCCACCCGAATGTTAGTCTCTGACGTTGTACCTTGAAAAAGAAGCAATAATCTGTGTGCTTATAGAGCTAGTAAGGGTTGTGTGTTAACCTCTGACCTGCATTGTTTTTACCAGTTACGGATGACTCTTCAAAAATCCATTTTTGTTTTTTTGTTTTTTCTGCTGGAGTCATTTGTTTGAGGTCTTTTTAAATAAATTAACTAATCTCTCGCGTTGAATGCCTGACGCCCAAAGCAAGCCGATATGGACTTGCTACTTGCTTTTTCTCCCCCTTCAGCTTTGGAGAGAAAATATATCATGATCAGCGAGAAACCCTCGGTTTTGCAATAAATAGTAAAAAACCCCCCCAAAAAACAAAAAAAACTTGAATATGTCTGGAGGAACTCAGAGGACAGTCATGAATAAATAAAAACGCGTGCGCAGCAGCCTCCGCGCCGAACAGGGAGAGGAACGTGCTTCAAACCAAAGCCACTTCTAACGCGCGTCCTGCGTTATCTCCTCACCTGGTCGTGGCCCTTCTTTTTCTTCTTCTTCTTCCCCCAGCACCCAGAACTCTCCGCGTCCTTGCCACCGGTGTCGCACAACAGGCCGTCCAGCTCCTCGGAGCCGCCCTGCTGGCTGTGCGACGTCTCCGCAGCCAGACGGTAGGACAGGTTCCTCAGGATGCACACGCAGTTCTCCACAGTCTGGAGGAGGAAAGGTTGGACGGGAGCGGAAAGGGAGGAGGAGACGGAGATGAAGGAGGCGCGGGAAAACACGGTGAGACACGCCGCAGAGATCACACACACACACACACACACTGATCCTATTGTTGAGAGTGGCAGAGCAGTCAGCAGTCGCAGACTTTGATCTTGTGGGAGGATTTAAAAAAACATAAAAGTCATCCAGAGAAGAGGTGACTCAGGGAACACACAGGGAGGCATCAAGTAACCAACGATGTTTCTGTGTCAGAGTTGGGGCTGAGTGATGTAACAAAACGGAAAGCAGTTTAATTTCCAAGCTAAGACTTCTCACGTCTAATGTGTTTTATAATGTGGATATTTATAAAATATTTTCCCTCTCTAGATTACACAAATGTCTGGGGGAGAGAGAAAAACAAAAAGTAAAACGCATTACGCAGCGGTTCACAAACAGCTCCTTCATGGTGATGGTGTGCAAGAACAGTGATGGAAATCACGACAAACCCATCAGAGCCAGCGGGAGGGTCTTGATGCTGTCAGTCACCCTCACGTACACGCTGCCCACACTCTCCCCCTTGTTCTCTGCTATGCTAACGCTAGTTACCCCACAATGGACGACGGCTGGATAAAGACTTTTCCTGTAGCAATAAGTTGTTTTGTCGCCATTTGCACAGCTGCAGCGCATACACGAGAATGATCGGCAGCATGAAGACCCTCCCCCTGGCTCTGATTGGACGTTTCTGAAATGGCAAACGTTTCTGATCGAGCACATGGCTGTAGGACCACAGGAAGAAGAAAGAGGAATTAGATTTTTTTTTTAAATTTTTTACTGTAATAATATTGTGACAGTTTTAAGAAATCTATAAAAAACATATGGAGATTTTTTTTTCTTTTACAAAAGTTGCGTACTGCAGGTTTAAGTCTCAAGTCCTGCATATAAAAACAACCGCAGCCTGATGCTGCTACCACCATATTACACTGTCGAGACACTGCTGATTTCCTACTTCTCACTTTTTATGTCATCTGAGTATGGCATGCACTTATATTTGTTTTTTTTTCCTTTCCTTTAAGCTATTTGCCTATTTGTCATTCAAATGCCAGTTTTAAACAGCACACAGTATTCTACTCACGCAGGTATGAGCCAGATTATTAATAGCATGCGGAGTGTGTGCGCGCGCCCCGCCGTGTGTTTCTGCATCACCTTGCTGTCTATCTCGCTGCTCCCCAGAGCGATCTGGATGACGTAAAGCAGGGCATCAGTGAGGCCTTCGCACTCCCTCATCCTCCTCCGCGCTTCCTCCCCGGCAGAGCTCACGTTCCTGTTTCACACAGAGACACAGACGGACACAAGTTCACGGCCTGCCGCTGTGGACGATGTACACAAAAGAAGGCAAGGCTCTTCACGGCGACGCGAACGGGGTCGGAAATGTTTGTTTCCCAATATTTTGTATCCGTGATGTACTCAAGTAACAGAAAAAATTAGCCATCCAAAAATGACTCAAGAGAAAAAAAAAGTGTTAAAAAGACCCAAGTGCAGAGTAAATTATCAATCATTTAATGTTTCAAAATGACATAATCAGATGGACAAAAAATATGAATTTAATTGGAAATTTGGGCCTTTTAAGGAGCAACATAACAGTTCATATAAGTACGGTAGCAGAAAATAACAAAATCAGACCAAATCAAACGTTTCCAAATCCGTTTCTTTCAATAAAAAGCTTAAGAAACTTTAACAAAAATTGCAGGTGTGAAATTTTACTCAAGTAAGAGAAGTGACACTTCAAAATAAAGTGACTCAAGTAAAAGTAAAAAGTACAAAGCAGTAAAAAATATTCCTAAAAGTAACTCCCCCCCCAAAAAAAGTTACTCAAGTAAGTATAATTGAGTAAATGTAACTACAGTTACTATCCGACTTTAGTTGGGGCTCATAGACGGTGGTGTTTACTAAAGTTTGGGCTAGCTTAGCAACCGACCCAAGTTATCTGTCAACTTCCTACATAACTGGCTACAAAAAAAAAAAAAAAGAAAATCAAATTGATGTAAAATAATTGTCAAGCATGTATGGTGACCATAGCAAAACCGTCAGGCTTCCTACACACTGGATCGGATTTCCAAGAGGAAGGAAAGGAGGAGGGAAGCCTGACGGATGTCAATTCTGGAATAATCCAATGAGAGAAACTTTTAAGCAATTCTAAGGCAAACATTTGGTCTGCAGTTATTCAACATCTTAGGAAACAGAAGACAGGAAGAATGAAAGTAATCCTGCTTTTTTCCCCCCCTCATTCCTTCTCCAGTGGAACCAGGACCGATAATAGTCTGTACACGTTCCTCTTTTTACCCAAATCTAGCAGCATCAGAAAAGTGAGGACTCACCTGCTGATCCAAAACCAGCGGACATCTGTATGCAGACGTCTGTATGCAGACGACAGACTCATGAGAAGTCTGACTGCGTCAGTGGAAAACCAAGTGGGAAATGTGAAGGTGTTGTAGCGTTCTCTTTAAGTGAGGTAGCTGCTTTTGATCCTGACAACCTCAGTTTATTTTCTAGAGTCAAATAACTGCCTAAAAATTATATATATATATATATATATATATATATATATATTTAAAGGAGGCAGAGGACTAGTGAGTGTGAGAACCACTATCCAAGACGAGACATCCAAGATCCATAGATACATCAGGGACAAAGCCTCAACAGACAATGTGCTCAGTGAATGTCTCAAACAATGGGGAACAGAAGCTGAGGTGCCGGAGGAACCATCATGGGAGGACAAGCCCCTGCATGGGATGTACCACCGGCAACAAACAAGTGGCTGACATCAGAAAGTCCTACCAATGGCTGGAAAAAGCTGGACTGAAGGACAGCACAGAGGCCCTCATCATGGCCGCCCAGGAACAGGCCCTAAACACCAGAGCAATTGAGGCCCAGATCTACCACACCAGCAGAATATGGACTGGAACCCCCAAGATCAAAGTGGGAAACACCCCCGAAGGTAGTGGAGAATGACCGAGCTAAGATCCTGTGGGACTTCCAGATCCAGACAGACAAAATGGTGAGGGCGAACCAACCAGACATAGTCGTGGTGGATAAACAACAGAGGAAAGCCGTCGTGGTGGATGTGGCAATACCAAGTGACTGCAACATCAGGAAAAAGGAGCATGAGAAACTAGAGAAATACCAGGGCCTAAGGGAGGAACTGGAGAGGGCCTGGAAGGTGAAGACCACAGTGGTGCCTGTGGTCATCGGGACCCTCGGGGCAGTCACCCCCAAACTGGAACAGTGGCTACAACAGATCCCAGGAACAACATCAGACATCTCAGTCCAGAAATGTGCAGTCCTAGGCACAGCCAAGATACTGCGCAGAACCCTCAAGCTCCCAGGCCTCTGGTAGAGGACCCGAGCTAAGAGGAAGAAGAATCACCACCCGCGGTGGGTGAGAAGGGAATTTTTATATATATATATATAGATATATATATATATATATCTATATATATATATATATCAAGGTTGTTGACAAACTGTACTCCTCTGAGTCTGCATCCCCCCAAGCTGTTATTTGCTTCGAGTCGTGATGCAAGTTCACCAGAACACACACACACACACGCACACGCACACACACACACACACCCACGCAGCAGGATACTGTCAGAGAGCTGCATAACCTGTTCAGTGAACAACATGACAAAATCAGAATAAACAGCCACCTGAAACATCCAAATTGTAACAAACAAGATCCACTTTCAACCGGCTTTAAGCATATGATTTCTCCAATATTAGATTTGGCCTCCTGTCTATTAATAGGCTGAAATTAATTACCCTCAGTTGGTTAGAGGTAATGAATTCCACTGAAGTGATTCCTTTGCAATGCAGCCGAGCTGCAAGATTATCTCTCATTATTTGATCTTTAAGCGTAGAGGATCAAAATAACAAGGCAGATAAGAAATTACACCCAACAGATAACGCCGTGGCTAAAAGTGAGCTTCTTTTCACTCACATCAAAATGGGATTTAACTCCTAACGTACTGCTGCCACAAAAAAAAGAAAAATCTCTCCATCCATTTTGAATAACTGTGCAAAGTGGAGGCCTAACATGGTGGAATTTGCTTAAAATGAGATTTTACAGTAGGAAATGCTGCATTTTCCTTGCAGTGAAAGGCTGTACAGGTTCAGAAGGAAACCTGGTGCCGTTTCGTTTCGAGGGGTCATTCCTGGATGTTTGTCAGCAGTCTTAGTCCGTGAAACACAAATCCCCCACAGGCAGCATTCTGCGAGGACCCTTGCTGCCATGTTGTGGTCTCAGTTTTGACTAGACTAGAACTGGTGCTGATTCAGAGCTGGGATGGTTAAGTCTGGGAGATTTCTCTGTAAGCGATAACAGGAAAAGGCCTCCAGGGTTTTCCTTTTTATTGCATCTGACTTTGCGGCTCATTTTTAAACAGACACATTTAACTCCTAGAAGTATGTTTGTGAAAAGACATTTGCGAGAACAGAAGACATTGATGTGTCTGATATCTATGTTTACATCTCAGTTAGTACTAGTCCTGCGTACCTGAACAACAAAGTCCAACGAAGAGCATCGTGTGGCCAAACAGAATTTAAGTTTTGCCGATTGTTAAAAATGATAACACTGTTGTGATCGCTGGCTCTCACGCATCATATCTTGATCATTCACGCTGAACTGTCCAACTCAAAAATATATTTTAACTTCCTTTTTATCACGTTTTTGCCCTCAACATACAATCGAAACACAATAAAAATAAATAAATAAACGGATGAATGAATATTCAAACCGCTATAAAATTACAAAACAGT
The DNA here is from genome assembly GCF_019740435.1 of Gambusia affinis. Lineage (NCBI taxonomy): Eukaryota > Metazoa > Chordata > Actinopteri > Cyprinodontiformes > Poeciliidae > Gambusia > Gambusia affinis. The sequence continues at coordinate 6,340,473 of NC_057879.1, forward strand.
TTTTACAGGTTGTTAAAAGCTTCAAAGTTTCACTTCTAGAGGTGTGGAAGCCGGGATTTAGCTTTTTTTTTTAATTTATTTATTTTTTTTAAAGAGTACAAACTCATTGAATAATTCGGTGAAAAGTAAGGTTCTGCATCCCGGTCCATACGCCACAGAGAGAAAACCTCACGCCGAAATGAAAGCGGGCAGCGCATTAAAGATTCAAGGTCGGCGTTCCAATACGTGATCTACGTGTTAGTTTACCTAAGGGCTGGAAAATGACGCGCAAACTGTTGCAGTGGGAATCGGGCTAATAAAGACAGCAATTTGTTGCACTTTTAATAACAGAGAGCCCTTTAATCTGCCTAAGCAGCGAGTTAAAAAGGCCTGATGATTCCTAGAGGGGTGAAAGCCTCCAAAAGCTCAAAGTAAATGGGTTAATATGCTCTTTATTAGCCGCCGTGACGTTTGCGTCGTATCTGCCCCTGTTCTCTGCGCAAAACTCCCGATTTTCTTGTTAGCCGACACAACAGGAGAGAGGCAGTGGGAAAACGGATAGAAGAGGGCAAAATACGGTGGAGAAGGAAGTATCGGGATAATGTGACGAGAGAGAGAGACCAAAGAGGGGGTAAACAGAGAGAGGGGAAAATGAGAAATTGCGGACGATAATAGGAGACGGAACGAGCGAGGAAAAAGAGAGAGCAGGTGGCCGGCGATAGACCAAACCCGCCATGAAATATTCAATCTTTAATCAGACTCCCAGCATTCCCTAACGAGGCGTGAGGAGGATGAATTAGGCCTTCGAGTTTGGGGAGGCGAGCGGCTCAAAGTTATCTGGCACTGACACGCTCGCCAACAGACCCAATATCACACACGCACCACTGTACCAGATGTGTCCTGTTTTCTCCCCCCGCAAGTGTACAGTGACAGAGAGACAAACAGAAAACACACACACACACACACACACAAACACGCACGCAGTTAGAGTCCTGCTGTGTGTGTTTGTGTGTGGAGAATGAGACGGAGTCTCGCTCAAGCCACTATTTTCACCCAAATTCTGCCCCGTTTGTATCCGGAAATATGCAGAAAAACTCTCCGTCAGGGTTCCTGCACATTTTTTACATATTTTTCAGCCTAAACATGAAAGAAATTCTTTTCAACAGGAAGTAATGGGGCATATCTTTTTCTTTTTCTTTTTTTCACAGGTGGTCAGGGTTTTAATGTAGCCTGCACAAAACCACAGACAAGAATGAAGGATAAAGAAAAAGGATGGATGGATGGATGGAAGAATGGTTGGATTTAAAAGCGCTTTTTTTTTTTTTTTTTTTAACTAAATATTGTTTCGTGACGATGTCTCACCAGAAAACCTGTCAGAAAATACAGGCTAATCAGTGTGGCATCGTGGAGTTTCATATTTAAGATGAACAAAGATGAATGAAGACATTTTAGAGAGCTAAATGGATGCTTCCTCATTTAAGAGTGGGCTGTCACACTTAAAGTGGTTGCAGAACTTGTTGTTGTTGTTGTTCAGAGCACAATTCAAGTCTTTCTAAAAAGCACAGGAAGGCAGCTTTGATGTTATGTGGCGTTGTATATTTTAAAAGTGGAGATACTCTCAACCTAAAGGCTAAAACATTAGTTTTGCTGTTTCTAAAAAAAAAAAAACGAACTTGTTTTCTTTGCACTGTTTGAGGTCTGAAAGCTCTGCATCGTTTTTGGTTTTTTGACCGCTTCTCATTTTCTGCAAATAAATACTACATTTACATGTTGTCAGGAGTTCATAGAATAAAAGAACAAAGTTTATTCGACTCAAACAAACACCTACAAAACACAAAATCAGAGTGGGATCATTTTAAATGGCCTCTTAATTTTTGTCTAGAGCTGTATAATCAGTTCAGTTTGTATATTTAGTTAGAGCATTATAAACGGTGGTAGAACCCATAAAAATTGGGCTTGGGTAAAAGTTGCGGTGTTTCGACATATTTTCACTGAAGTAGAATGAAAAAAAGTATTTGGTGAAAAGTTTATTCAAGCACTGAGAAACTGATAAAAAAAAACAAAAAAACATTTGATTTGACATTTTTAAATAATATCAGACGTACAAAATTCTAAATTTATGTGCAAATTCTAGTAACCCAAACAAAACACACACACACAAAAAAAAATAAAAAAAATAACATGAATTCAACACACTAGCATATTTAAAACCGAGCATTAAAATAAGACGTCTCACGCTGATGTAAAGCTGCAGGTTTGTGTCTATCTGCTGCATTTCTGGTTAAAACGTGTTTGCTCTTCGCTCGCTTAAGTTACTCAGCATCTCCAGACATTTCACTCAAGTAAGAGTGGCGATGCCACTCAAGTAAAACTGAGAAGCAACGTGCGTAGCCATAACTCCTAAAATCATTTTTTGCACAAGTAAATGTGCCTGAGTGGCTGTAACCAGTAGCTGCCCACTGACAGTCTGTATCAGCCCCACGTTTTCCAAAACTGCCAACGAGAAACCGAGCAGCTACACTGGTGAGTCATCAGAAATGAAGCAAAGCCTTTCAGTTTTCTGAGTGTTGACTGGTAAAAATAATAAATAAAATAAATAACACTGGATGTTTTCTAAAAATATATGACTGTGTTATATATAGTCTGACAGATTCTTTTCTGTTTGGGTGCTTAACAAGAGAGGAAAGAAGAAGAAGAAGAAGAAGAAGAAGAAGTGTACAACAAAACAAGCTCTGCAAAGTGTCCACTAGAAATCTGAGGTACAGGACGGAGACAAAAGAAGAAAAAAAAAAAGGAAAGAAAGAAGAAAACCAAGAACTGACCGGAGGCAGCCTGTGGCGTTGCGGAGGACCTGGGAGGAGTGCAGGTGAAGCTTGCGGTCCTCCTGGGTGTGGGGGGACGTGTCCCAGCCCGAGTGCGGGATGATCACGGCGTTGGTCAGCACGGCCAGGGCGTCCTGGATGATGGGCATCTTCAGGGCGTCGCATGACGACAGGTTCCACAGCACGCCTGCGGACGAACCAGAGCAGAGATGGAGGAGAACGGAGAACATGCAGAAAGTCGACCTGGAACCTTTGAAAGACCTTAGTGTGGACTTTGACCTAGTGTTCATGTCTACTACCGGTTTAGTATAGAGATCAACATCAGAGCCATATTGGCATTAAAAAAAATTTCCAATACAACAAACATTTAACACTTGTAAGAGCAGATTATGACGATGGCTCAAATCGGGTAAGAATCAATTTCCCAGTTGGAAACTTTCAATCAGGGGTTGAGCACACAAAAGTCTAGAAATATGGCCCATAAAGAATAAGAATGATGTGAATACAGACAGACATGCAGTTCAGCTTGACACCATCCATATATTATTAGTGCAAAGCTTTAATTATTGTTCCTTTTCAAAATGGAAGGACGTTCTGTGGAATAAGAGCTTGGAAACTACAACTGCGTTTCCAGAGTGTTTACCTTACAGATTTTAGGGATTGGCTGGCAACTGGGATACAAAATAATGGAAGTATAGGAATATTATGCTATATTGCATGGCATGATGCAATGACCAAGAGTCTCAAAAGAAAAAAAAACACAGAGGCCCAACAAAGAAAAGTAGAAAATTTTTCGCAGCTTTTGACCTTTTTCTTCCGTGGGACATGCTAGGTTTTAGAAATGCTAGCAGCCATTTCAAAATCTCTCCAGTATGTTCTGCAGGAAATCAATGAACACATTTTTTTTTTTTTTTTTTTTACAACAGATGTTGCTGCAATAAGAATAGTTTTTACTTTTCTGTTTTAAGGAGAATTTTTTTAAAAATTATTTTACAATGTTTTAACTGTGCAAATACCATTAACTTGTTAAAATTGGGAATGCATGATAACGGATGTTTGGTCGATATCCGATACGCCGATACACTAAATCTCATTTGGCCGATAACCAATACCAATATCAGTATTGTTTTCCTATAGATAGTTACTGAAACTATAAGGTTTTTTCTACTGTGGATTAAAATACTGCATCATCTTTGTCAGTTTAGCCTGCTACCAAATGCAAACACTAAAAAGGTAAGAAAGAGGTTGAAAATGTAACACTTTTAACTTGCATTATGTTTAATGTCAAATTTATTCATGACATTTACTCTCTCTAAGACCATGATGACACTCAAACATTGAGCTGTTCTGCAGGCTTTATTGTCTCATTAAAAAAAATAGCTTTTATTTCCGTGAGTTATTTTGATGTCTGATATTACATTTAACTGCTAATACTGGCCGATACCGATACCGTGCTGATAATATTGTGCACCCTTAGTTAAAATATTGCCCATGTCTGTTGCTCTGCACCTTTTTGAATGTCGCCACCCAAACGCAATTCTGAACACCATTTCTTTAAACCACACAAATGGTATGTGTAAGGAAAAGTGAAGACAGTAAATCCACTCAACGAAGAACCGCTGCAGCTCTCCTCATCCCTCCCCCTAATTCTCTCCTGAATTCACCGGGTAGCGACCAGCCAACCAAGAAAGTGGAGTTTTTCTCCTGCCTACCAATTACCAATTACCCTCACCGCCAGCCGCCAGAAACTACAAAACACTTTTGACCAGAACGGACAAAAGGGCCTCCTTTCTCTGGAGAATACCTCTCTTGTTGTTTGGAACAAGCATGCTAAAGGTTTTAGAAAATAAAAAAGGGGTGAGAGAGTGGGGGAAAGAGGGAAATCACCGTATTTTACTATGAACCACTGACTTCCTGAGTGTCATAAATGCGTACACAAACGACCAGAACGCTGATGCAGCACATCGTCGCTCTCGTTGACCTTTCTCTTACAATCTGTGTATTGGTGTAATTATATGTTTTTCCTTTTCAGTGTCAGCCCGTAGTCATATCTGTACATTATCGGCCCCGTTCCGTTTTATGACAGTAATTACAGCCGTGGTGGCGATGCATCCTTTCTATCTGTGAGCGTTTAACGCGTCTGGAGCCAGGCGTCCTGCTCTTCAGGCCTCTTGCTGTTCACCCTCGGTTCAACAGTGCCTGTGCAATTACAGCTCTTATCTGTAAATAGGATTTTTTATTTTTTTTTACTTGATCGTGTGTGCGTTCATTTTTTATTTTAAAGTGTGTGTTGCATCTAAGCCCCTTGACAAATCAAAGCTGACCCCATCAGCACTTTGGACTTTTTTTTTTTCTTTAAGGCGGACGGCTTCTGTTTGGTGGGTCAAACACATTTGCAAAATTACTTTTGGCTCCGTCGTTTAGAGAGTTCAGCTTCTCGTGGCGATCGGGACAAAACGGATCTCCTGCTGGTGCAGCTAAATTTTAGATCCTTTTCTGAAGGATCCTACTTTTATTTTTCTTAAGACATTCATTAGATAGATACTTTTTTAAAAAAAATCATGTAGCCATAAAATAAATATCTGAACTTGAAGTAGGGTTGATTTTTTTCTGAGGGAATCGTCATTCTTGGCTGCACAGAAATTCAGGTGAAGGTGTTTGCTTGAGTGGTTGGGTTAAACATAAAGCTTTACATTAATTAAAAACATTCAAAATGTCAAACTTTGGTAGACTGCTTTTCTTTTGGGTAAGAAATGTATATATTTGTGTGTGTGTGTGTGTGTGTGATGCAAAAAAGGTGGCACACACTCCTACTCCCTTATTAAATGCTGCTATTGTTCCTTCCTATCCACGTGGTTTTTTACTCACTAAATGTCTCTTTGTGCTTTAATGATGAAACTGAAATCAGATTCCTTGTTTGGACCCACAAACGTGGCGAATAAAGTTGATTCTGAAATATGTATTACATGCAGGGCAGCACCGGATATGTCGGTGTTTTTCCTCGGAAACAGATGTTCTGGCAATTGAACATAGAGGGCTTTAAATATTTTGTTTCCTCCCAACTTTCTCCGCTTCAGTTACTGCTGTGTTGTCGGTTTTGGTCTGATAATTGCACACACCACTCAGTACGTGCAATTATCATAAAAAAATTGTATGTGCCGAGCATTTTTTCTGTGGCATCTATCTGTGAAGTGTGCAGATTGGAGAGTTTTTCTGCTATCTTGATGAAAAAAACGACATTTGATTTTGTCCATAATTATGCAGAACATGTCTTCACTGCTCAAAGCAAGTGTTTTGCACGGTGTAGTTTAAAGAAATGTTTCTACAGAAACTCTGTATTGTAGCGTTTGACAGAGTTTTATTCCAACAAAACCCTCAGTCATGTGATTGCACGTCTGTTTTGACGACCGGAGGGCTCAGCGAGACGATCGCACGGATCTCACAGTTCTGTTCTCTGAAGTTTAAGTGTATAACTTTTAAAATCTTTCCACCAGAGAGACGTCACCTTCTGCGCGTAGTCTTGCGTGTATTTTCCGGTGTCTGTGAGAGGACGTTTAAAGCGTAGAACGAACAAAACAAAACAAAACAGAAAAGACATTTAATGAGAAAGAAAAATAATAAAATCTCCCTCTGAGCCCCGCTTTGGTAGGTAATAACTACGTTTTGTGTAATTAGAAATGCAATGCATGATGTCATGGCTGCAGCTGCGAAGGCAGATTCTTGACTATCTGGGGGAAGTTCAGCTGTTTGCCAGTGTCGCCACTCGCTGTGCAGAGAATGACATCATCTCTCCGAGGTGAAAGGCAACAGGATTTTAGATTTGATCAGAAACGCGCGCACTCACAAACCCGCCGACCGCTTCAACGGACGGCGCTGCAAACAGACATGCGGCGAGGGGCACACACACACACACACACAGAAAGAGAGAGAGAGAGCAATGAGTGTCTGACAGATGAAGGAGGTTAATTGCCAGAGCCTTACATCATGAGTGGCAACAGGAGGCAGCGGACGCGCCGCTACCGAGAGGGAGGGGAAATGAATATGTCGACTATCGCTCTTCATCTCCGGAGCCATTTCCCATTTGATTTGCAGTTTGCTTGGATTCGTCGTCCTGTCACGGTTCTCTGTTTTCGTGGCGTTGTGCGTCTTTGGCTCTCCCAGACTACCCCCTGTTTCACCTCTTATTGTTCCGACTGAAATTCTCAAGCATTTTTAGGCGCTTGACGTGAGGCAACAGTTTTCGTCATAGTGAAAACTGTTGCCTCACGTACAGAATCTAATCAACGTCTCTCTGGTTACTTCAATCCTTCAACTGCCATGAGGACGCCGGTGTCCCCATTGACCCATTCACCTGCACATGACAGTATTTGGCGTGACAGTTAAAGGGTTAAGGTCGAGAAACATTTAAAAAAAGGATCTTTGGAGGCTCAGCAGCAGCGTTTTGTGAACCCTTTAGCAAGGCACTGTATGTACAGTTTAGCTTTATATGCTAGTGACGTCTTTTAGCGGCCCCAGGATGACAGCTGGTCTTCATGACGAATGAGAAAACCCTCCAATGACAGACACATCTTCGTGCATTGTCTGAGGATGACTTTTTCTTTTTTTTTTTTGTTTGGCTTTAAATAAAACGTAGAAAGTAGAAAAATGTTGACGGCACTCTGAGTCGTCAGCTCTCTTCCTTTTTATCCAAAAATGTTCACAATGTAAATAAAAAATATTACATTAACAGATTCAATTGGTTACAGATATTTAGTATAAATAAAGTGCTGCTTCATTTAAAAAAAAAACAAACATTTTCTAAGATACGGAACACTTCTCGTTTCTTAAAGTTTCATCTTTTAATCCATGATTCCAGGTCTAAACGAAGCCATTATACATCTATGTTTCTATTGACTATCCAACTCGTTTTACTCAGTTTATCCAAGATTTATCTGTTGTTTTTTTTCCACTCGGGTACTCCCAGCAATGTCAGGTCCAGTCCACCGCTCCCCTTTCAGCTACGGGTCAGCCAATCAGAAGGCCGCTCAGGCGTGAGATACACTCTCACAGCTGGAACGGCTCCAGAGTGGTGATGGTGTGTCATAAACGGTGTGAGAGGCGATTTTCCTCCGGTGTCAGCAAATCTTTGTTTGGGAAAAAGAAATAAATACAAAAAATCCCACAATATGTATTAAAGTGGAGAAGGGAAGAAATGTAAATCGTTGGATGAGTTCGGGAAAACATTTAAAAATAAAAATTGATGGGCGTGCTGTGGTGGCGTAGGGGAAAGCGCGACCCACATTTGGGGGCCTTCAGTCCTCGACGTGGCGGTCGAGGGTTCGATTCCCGGACCCGGCCGGCGTTTGCCGCATGCCTTCCCACCTCTCCTTCCCTTTTCCTGTCAGCCTACTTTCAAATAAGGGACACCAGAGCCCACAAAATACCCCCTGGTGGGGAAAAAATTAAATTAAATAAAAAAATAAAAATTTATCATGAGTTCCTAATCTAATAGCCAGCAGAACCACGACGTTTCAGAGGAATTGGGAGTCAGGGAAGGACAGGCCACTCTGGCGGACGCCTTATGTTGCGACAAGTCCTGAAGTTCAACCAGAGAGCCGGTAAAGTAGTCGATGGGTCTCCTTTGAATTCAGGGCAGGTTTCCAGAAACTCTCTGCCACGGTGTGGACAGCAGGCCTGCTGCTAACCCAACTGGAATCCTGTCCACAGATTTAGCCTCCAGAACAGAAGCACTCTCCGCTTAGAGGCGTCCTCCGACAACATCGGCTGGATTAAGCACAACTATGGACATCCGTCTATTTTTAGTTTGTATAGACAAATTACTACCATCATCTCCAACATGCTAGGTTTGGGTCTCTGTAGAGTCTGAGATGTGACTGATAGGGCTTTTACAATTTGTCTCAGAACTTGCGCTTTTCCACATGTCGGACACAAACGTTTTCACACACATCTCCAGACCTTCAAATGGCCAAAGCCAGACTTTGACTAATGACCACTTAGAGCAAAAACAATTATTTTCTCATATATTTGGTCTGAAAAAGAAATCTTAATGGATATATATCCATTAAGATTAATGATCCATTAAGTGCTAATATTAGCACTTCAAAGCTTAACAAAAAACAGAAACTGGCCACAAATTACTGCTAGGTGCTCCTCTTCCAGAGAAGAGTTCAGCTGAAACGTTTAGACACTTTTTAAAAATTATTATTATTGCTGGAACTAATATATAAATAGTACAAAAGTGAACAAGCTTAGAAAGAAATTTAGTAGTAGCTCGGGAAAAACGTGAAAACATCCACGTAATGACGAGACGCAAAACTCATTAGAAGTAGAAAGCTTGCTCGTTTTAATGAGGTTAAAGAAACTTGTTATAACGAGATGCACAGCTCATTAGAACCAAAATATCTTCTCTTTTAAATAAGAAAGGTGGTAAACAGCAACAAGTTGGGATTTTTAGATCTCCCTTCACCTCTTTCTAACAACTTGTGATCTGTCAGAGGAGAATATTTTACGTCTCATTTAAACAAAACGATCTCCTTAAAAAATAAAACTCTCGCTTTATCTTGTTATAACGAGAACGGTTTCTTGTTATAACCACAATGTAAAAATGATCTCACAACAAGACGCTTTCTGTTTTAATGAGTCCTGCTACAGCATCCTGCTGTGACGGGAAAGTTGTCGCGTTCCAGCGAGAAACTTCCTCCGTATGAAGAAACGCTGAACCCTGAATCTGCTCCCAAGCTCTGGCGGTTCGATGCTTCCGTAAAATTGCAAGTGTGTATTTTCCTTTTCGCGCGTGTGCAGCTGTTGCATTTTGTAAGGTAAGAGATGAAGGTAAAAGATCTTGTCCTCGTCTGTCTTTGGATTCCACACACGCCGACTGCGGATCGCAATTATTCTGTGCAGAACGTTAAACCTGGGCTTAACAAACAGAAAGGAGTCTTCTGAGTCTAAAGAACGCGTCCAAGAGGCGGTACAGTTCAAGTTCGAACATCCACATTGAATATGTATGTAATATTTACTCTGCAGGATGAAAAATCGGATTTGTTATTCCACCCACGTGATTTTTTTTTATAGAGGAAACAGTAACTACACTGAAGCAAAAGGAGAGGGACTGAACGGCAGAGACTGTTTGTCACACACGACTGTGTGATTACGAGTAGGTCGGAGCGCGTGTGCGTGTGTGTGTGTGTGTGTGTGTGTGTGCGTGTGTGCGTGGGCGTGCGTGTGTGCGTGCGTGTGTGGCCAACGAGGCAGGTACCTGGACTTCCTGCTGTGATTCTGATTCAAAATGCTCACCAGACAACGAGAAGCAAACAGATGAGGCTGCTGATACCGAGGAGTGGCGAAAGGCTAAAAAGAAAAAAGGACAACGGAGAGACGGGCGGGAAAAAAATCCCCCCAAAAAGACAGGCCAGTTTAAAAAAATAAAAATAAAAAATGTAATTGGAGGGAAAGCGACAGAAGGAAAAGAGTCACTGAAGAGCGACCGCACGCAGAGCGACCGGACGTTCTGCGTGCGTCCGGTCGGTCATTGAGCTGATTCATTTGTGACAGAGGGGATTTCTGTGCTCCTGGCCAGGAATCGCAGCTCTAATTTATATGGTAATCTTCTTTAACACTCTCGCTGCATACAAAACTCTTTGTATTCCCCTTTTCTCTTTTTTTTGCGGAAAGACTGACACCCCGCCGAGGCTCACAAACACGTCAGACGATGTACAGAAACGTAACACGTGGCTCGCGCTCTGTGGGGAGAGGGACAGGAGACGAAGCCTCTCGCTGTCCCGTTAGCGCTGCCTCACGTCACGCCGGTCGGCGCGATCGATGCTCCGCGCGTCTGTCCCCCGGCCGGAATCCCGCGGCGCGAAGTGAGCGACCCGAAGGACGGCTGCAGTCGGCTTTTGGTTCAGGAGGGTTTGCAAGGACACGCGAGTCAAAGATGGAAAATATCAGAGTTTTTAAAAAAAGCATATAAACAAACACCTACTGGAAGCTATAGATGCTGTATTTAAAAATAGTTTTGCTTTCATTTTACACAGAAATGACTAAGTTGAGATAAAAAAAAAAATAAATAAATCCCCAATATTTGCTAGAACTTTGTATGGGGTCTCTGACTTATGGGGAGTATTTGCAAAGACTGGGGAAATCTGATGACTTCCTTTTCAGCAGCATACTAAGAACATCTTCAAATAAACAAGTTATAAAAAACATTATTGAGTCTCTACATTTTACAAAACAAAGAGCATTTTTTCTGGAATTGCTCCTTAGTATTTTTGTATTTGTAAGCCTTGAAGATTCCAACCTTTTACCACAGGACGCCCAAAAGTTACAAATTTCATCAGGATTTTATGTGACAAACCAACACCAAGGATTGTCTCAGTGTGAAGTTTAGCTTTTTGTTTTTTTTGGCAACAGTTAGGAACAGGTGTGGCATCTCCTAAAGGGCAAAATACGGTGGTGGCAGCATCATGTTGAGGGGTTTTGGAGCTGGTTTGAGTAGATGGGAATTGAATAAACGAACCAGGGGCAACCAAAGACTTGAGATCTGGGTGGAGGTTTGTCCTTCAGTGGAATGGCTTAGATCAAAACCTATCCCTGTCATAAAGTGGCCCAGTCAAAACCCAGACCTGAGTCCAGGTGAGAACATGTGACAGGAGGTGGTATTTATAGATCCTCTCCACCCGGTCTGACTGTGCTTTAGCTATTTTTCCAGACAAAAATGAACAAAAATGGTTGTTTCTAAAGTGGTGTGTGCTGCATATAAAAAGCTGTCCACATTTTGACACAACAGTAGCGATTTTCTAGCTGGGGTTTCCCAGGTGAAATCTGTATCTGCAGGCTACACGTCAGGTTTCAGACGTCTGGGACCTCAGCAAGACGTTTTCAGAAAATGTGGATGCCACAAAGAGAAATCAATAATTTCCTCATTTAGTCCTGGGATTGGAATCACCCACCCTCCAAAACCACACACACATGCACACACATGCACACACACCTCCTCCTCTCCCTCCTCCTCTGGGGACTTCCTGTGAAGATCAGCTTTAAGAACTGAGTCATATTCCTCTTTTAGAGCTGTCATTTCTGATATATATATATATATAGATCTATATAGATATAGATACACACAATAGGTGTAAAATCTAAATGTAGCAACGTGACGGAAACATTAGCAAAGCATTGATTGATGACTCTGTATTTACATCCCACACTCAGCTGAAATTAATGAACCATAAATCCATATTTCATAACTTGTTCGTGTGCAGTGGCAGCTCTGGCAGCCACAGTAGTGACTGTAGCCTCACGTTTCCTCACAATCTCTTTGTGCGAGTGCGTGTGTGTGTATGCGTGTGTGTGGGGGGGATCTTTTGGAGCTCCTCTCAGAGTGCAGCAAGGTGTACCGCGAGTAAATTACATGTTTGCAAGTAACATGCGAAGGATCATTCCGAGTTCAAACGCAAACAAAAACCCCATTAGGAGGAGGAACAAGCACACTTCAGCTATTGAGATCCAGGTCCAAGTAGAAAGAGCAGCAGCTTTTTGTTCCAGTTCACAGTTAAATGCTGAGACGACAGGTGTGTTGTACCTGTGAGCAGCTCCCTGATCTCCAGGTCGGTGGTCTTCCTCAGTAATCGGACCAGAGCGGGTATCCCTCCGCAGTTCTTCAAGGCGATCTTGTTGTCGTCGTTGGCTTTGCCGTACACCAGGTTCCTCAGGGCTCCGCAGGCGCTGCGGTGAACATCTGTCAACCGGTGATCCAACAGGTCCACCAGCAGCTGGATGCCGCCCTGTCGGCGAATCTGCACACAAAGGAAAGAGCAAAGAGCTGCACACGTCGGAGCTTGTACAAAAAAACGGGTTTCAGAATGTTTTATCCATCAAAACTGGAAAATAATATACCAGTAACGGACTTACATATAGGGCTGTAGCAATACACTAATCTCACAACACAATACGATACGCAATATTCTGTTCATGTACAATATATATCACAATATTCAATACATTTTTAAGATTTTCTGAAAGATTTTGGAGGGACAGAGTGATTTTGTGACAGTTCTATAGACTTGGATTGAATTAATATAACTGATGGTGCAATACTGGTGTAATAAATGTTTTTGTTATACATTTGTTATGCATTTGCTTTGTTTAAATGTTAATCGTGTGGCTTTGTATATTTGGCTATGCAGAAAACTAACCTTCTTTCTCTTATTCACTTATGTTAGATAATGTAATTGATCTATTTCACTTCATTAATTAATTAATTGTAACTGGTTGTTTCATTACATGTCAAATGTCACGTGTGTCAGCTGTCATTTCATTCATGTGAATTTGACATAAAACTCAAAGTAGGATTTAATGTATCGATACTCGTAGATGAAAAATCAATACTATGAGAAAAAATATCGATAAATATGGCAGAATCGATACAATTACACGGCCCTACTTACAAATGCCTCAAATTTTAAGGCCCCTTCTACATCAG